>NC_092263.1:801424-878924 GCF_036320965.1 Panulirus ornatus | reverse complement strand
ATATATATATATATATATATATATATATATATATATATATATATATATATATATTGTTGACTGGTTGGTAAGGTTATTTAATGTATGTATGACTCATGGTGAGGTGCCTGAGGATTGGCGGAATGCGTGCATAGTGCCATTGTACAAAGGCAAAGGGGATAAGAGTGAATGCTCAAATTACAGAGGTATAAGTTTGTTGAGTATTCCTGGTAAATTATATGGGAGAGTATTGATTGAGAGGGTGAAGGCATGTACAGAGCATCAGATTGGGGAAGAGCAGTGTGGTTTCAGAAGTGGTAGAGGATGTGTGGATCAGGTGTTTGCTTTGAAGAATGTATGTGAGAAATACTTAGAAAAGCAAATGGATTTGTATGTAGCATTTATGGATCTGGAGAAGGCATATGATAGAGTTGATAGAGATGCTCTGTGGAAGGTATTAAGAATATATGGTGTGGGAGGCAAGTTGTTAGAAGCAGTGAAAAGTTTTTATCGAGGATGTAAGGCATGTGTACGTGTAGGAAGAGAGGAAAGTGATTGGTTCTCAGTGAATGTTGGTTTGCGGCAGGGGTGTGTGATGTCTCCATGGTTGTTTAATTTGTTTATGGATGGGGTTGTTAGGGAGGTAAATGCAAGAGTCTTGGAAAGAGGGGCAAGTATGAAGTCTGTTGGGGATGAGAGAGCTTGGGAAGTGAGTCAGTTGTTGTTCGCTGATGATACAGCGCTGGTGGCGGATTCATGTGAGAAACTGCAGAAGCTGGTGACGGAGTTTGGTAAAGTGTGTGGAAGAAGAAAGTTAAGAGTAAATGTGAATAAGAGCAAGGTTATTAGGTACAGTAGGGTTGAGGGTCAAGTCAATTGGGAGGTGAGTTTGAATGGAGAAAAACTGGAGGAAGTGAAGTGTTTTAGATATCTGGGAGTGGATCTGTCAGCGGATGGAACCATGGAAGCGGAAGTGGATCATAGGGTGGGGGAGGGGGCGAAAATTTTGGGAGCCTTGAAAAATGTGTGGAAGTCGAGAACATTATCCCGGAAAGCAAAAATGGGTATGTTTGAAGGAATAGTAGTTCCAACAATGTTGTATGGTTGCGAGGCGTGGGCTATGGATATAGTTGTGCGCAGGAGGATGGATGTGCTGGAAATGAGATGTTTGAGGACAATGTGTGGTGTGAGGTGGTTTGATCGAGTAAGTAACGTAAGGGTAAGAGAGATGTGTGGAAATAAAAAGAGCGTGGTTGAGAGAGCAGAAGAGGGTGTTTTGAAATGGTTTGGGCACATGGAGAGAATGAGTGAGGAAAGATTGACCAAGAGGATATATGTGTCGGAGGTGGAGGGAACGAGGAGAAGAGGGAGACCAAATTTTAGGTGGAAAGATGGAGTGAAAAGGATTTTGTGTGATCGTGGCCTGAACATGCAGGAGGGTGAAAGGAGGGCAAGGAATAGAGTGAATTGGAGCGATGTGGTATACAGGGGTTGACGTGCTGTCAGTGGATTGAATCAAGGCATGTGAAGCGTCCGGGGTAAACCATGGAAAGCTGTGTAGGTATGTATATTTGCGTGTGTGGACGTGTGTATATACATGTGTATGGGGGTGGGTTGGGCCATTTCTTTCGTCTGTTTCCTTGCGCTACCTCGCAAACGCGGGAGACAGCGACAAAGTATAAAGAAAAAAAAAAAAAAAAAAATATATATATATATATATATATATATATATATATATTCCTATGTGTCCACTGGGAAAATGAAACACAATAAGTTCCCAAGTGCACTTTCGTTTAATAATCACATCATCAGGGGAGACACAAGAGAGAAATATAACAGTTAGTTGATATACATCGAAGAGACGAAGCTAGGACGCCATTTGGTAAACATGTGATTGTCCAAAACATACAACGAGCGTTCATAAACTTAACATTTTACAAATCTTATCAACAATAAAGTTATCTAATTTGTACAGACCATCACTAATATTAAGATTATAATTCTTTGTGTATTTAATAATAGAAGATGCAATGATATTTCTCTTGGTAATAGAGTTAGAGGTAATAACTGAGATGGCATTACTCCAGTCAATACAATGATCATAGTTTTTAACGTGATTAAACAAGGCATTTGATTCTTGTCCCGTTCTTTTTTATATTTATGTTGCTTAGGTCTAACAGAAAGATCCTTACCAGTCTGCCCAACATAAAATTTATCACAGTTTCCACAAGGGACTTTATAGATGCAACCAAGAGAATTTTCTGGTGAATTCCTTATTAAGATATTCTTTATAGTATTATTGTTGCTAAAGGCAACATTTACATTAAAGGATTTAAGCAACATGGGAAGCAAAGTGAAATTATTATTAAAAGGGAACTAAAAGATTCTTAGTGTCAATGGGAGGTTTGGGCTCAACTCTATAAAATGATTTCTTTGCTAACTTAAGGGATTTATCAATAAAAGATCTAGGGTACTTTAACTTAGATCCAATAGAATATATCTTCTCAAACTCATCATCAATAAACTCTGGACTGCAAATACGTAATACCCTAAGGAACATAAATTGAAATGATGATAATTTAACTGTCATGTTGAGGTGAGTAATATTGGATATATGAGCATACATTGGTGGGTTTTCTGTATATGCTAAACTTAAACTTGTTTCCTTGTCTATGGATCATGCAATCTAAAAATGGTAACATACCATTATTTTCATTTTCTACAGTAAATTTGATGGAAGGTACTAAATTGTTAAGTAAGGGGAGAAATATTTGTAAATTTTCATTTGTTGGCCAAACACAAAGAACATCATCTACATACCTAAACCAAATTGCATTAGAAGTAAGATATCCTTTAGTAATTTTGTTTCAAAAAATTCCATATAAAGATTACTTAGTACAGGTGAAAGAGGGTTACCCATTGCCATACCAAATTTTTGAGCATAATAATCTCCATTAAATTAAAATACACAGTCTTTTATACACAATTTTATCAGTTTAATGAAATTAGACTTTGAAACAGGTAAATGAATATCATCCAAGACATCAAATAAATATTCTAAAAGGTCATCAACTGGAACTTTAGTGAAAAGTGAGGAAACATCAAAGCTAACTAGTTTGAAATCAAAATTAGCATTGATATTGTTTAGCTTGTTGACTAAATCTACATTGATCATGATATTAGAATTTGATATCTTACCCACTAAAGGGCTTAATAAAGACACTAACCATTTTGACAATTCATATGTGATGGAGCCTACTGAACTCACGAAAGGTCTTGCTGGAAAATTTTGTTTATGTGTTTTGATAAGTCCATACATATATGGCAATGAAGGGGACAAAGATGACAAACTTTTGATAAGAGAAATGTTACCTTTCAACAACAACTTCATTTCTTTATTGATGTGGGAATTAACTGCTTCTAAGGGATTTTTACTAAGTTTAGAATATGTTGTGTTATCATTTAGATCATTCATTTTAGATGAATAGTTACTTTCGTCTAAAATCACAACAGTGTTAGCCTTATCTGCTTTAGTAATATGTATATCCTTGTCATTTTTTAAGGTATTAATAGCTCTTATGAATCTTTTAGGGCAATTAGCTTCCACTGGTTTTGACAAACTGGCATACACTAAACCCTTATAGATATTAATATCACCATTACTTAATTTACTGTATTTCTCTAAATACAAAAGGACTTTGTGACATCAACATAGCTGGCTTCTCTGTTAGAACACACAAAGCTTAAACCATAGCCTAATGCACACAAGGACTCTTTATCTAGTTGTTTATTAGACAGGTTTATCACAAAAGATGGGTTTGTGTTCTTGGTCCAATCGCTGTTTTCAATAAGATGGTCTAACTTACAATTTAGTGACATTTGTAGCCTTTTGCGTTCTTTCCTTAATTCATCATAGCAATAGTCCAACATCCGGTTCTTCCAGTGTGTCGGTATTGCCATTTGAAAGGCACGTTTCTTCTCTCTTGAAATGCGAAAAGCCTCCTCCATTTCAAGTTTCTTTAATTCAATGTTTTTCTTTAAAATGATATTTTGAAATTGGTCAAATGGTCGACCAGACAGCTGCAACAAACGTTGAGGTAGGACAGATCTTGGCATCACTTGTTCATCAAGGCATTTCCTAAGGAATTATAATCGTAACTTCAGTTGGCGAGCCTTGTTTAGCGATTTGGAGAAAGCAGTAACGAAAGGAGAAAGTCCAGGACAGCTTGTAGAGAAGTAATAGAAGAGCCGTGTGGAATCCATGTTGAAAAGGATCGCAATTTTACGTATTTGCAGTCCAGAGTTTATTGATGATGAGTTTGAGAAGATATATTCTATTGGATCTAAGTTAAAGTACCCTCTATATATATATATATATATATATATATATATATATATATATATATATATATATATATATATATATATATATATATATATATATATATATATATATATATATATATATATGATAACTTCTTAAGTACAAGTTTGGCCCTGGGACATGATATCCCCAAGACATTAGAGAGGCAAGTGTTTTGGGAGCAGCTGAATGTGTGTGTTAGTGGTTTTGATGCACAAGACCGGGTTATAGTGATGGGTGATTTCAATGCAAAGATGAGTAATGTGGCAGTTGAGGAATAATTGGTATACATGGGGTGTTCAGTGTTGTAAATGGAAATGGTGAAGAGCTTGTAGATTTATGTGCTGAAAAAAGACTGGTGATTAGGAAAACCTGGTTTAAAAAGAGAGATATACATAAGTATACGTATGTAAGTAAGAGAGATGGCCAGAGAGTTATTGGATTACGTGTTAATTGATAGGCGCGAGAAAGAGAGACTTTTCGATGTTAATGTGCTGAGAGGTGCAACTGGAGGGACGTTTGATCATTATTTTGTGGAGGCGAAGGTGAAGATTTTCAGAAAAGTGAAGGTTTTCAGAAAAGAAGAGAGAATGTTGGGGTGAGTAAGTGGTGAGAGTAAGTGAGCTTGGGAAGGAGACTTGTGTGAGGAAGTACCAGGAGAGACTGAATACAGAATGGAAAAAGGTGACAACAAAGTAGGTAAGGGGAGTGGGGGAGGAATGGGATGTATTTAGGGAAGCAGTGATGGCTTGCGCAAAAGATGCTTGTGGCATGAGAAGCATGGGAGGTGGGCAGATTAGAAAGGGTGGTGAGTGGTGGGATGAAGAAGTAAGATTAGTGAAAGAGAAGAGAGAGGCATTTGGACGATTTTTGCAGGGAAATAATGCAAATGAGTGGGATATGTATAAAAGAAAGAGGCAGGAGGTCAAGAGAAAGGTGCAAGAGGTGAAAAAGAGGGCAAATGAGAGTTGGGGTGAGAGAGTATCATTAAATTTTAGGGAGAATAAAAAGATGTTTTGGAAGGAGGTAAATAAAGTGCGTAAGACAAGGGAGCAAATGGGAGCTTCAGTGAAGGGGGCTAATGGGGAGGTGATAACAAGTAGTGGTGATGTGAGAAGGAGATGGAGTGAGTATTTTGAAGATTTGTAAAATGTGTTTGATGATAGAGTGGCAGATATAGGGTGTTTTGGTCGAGGTGGTGTGCAAAGTGAGAGGGTGGGGAAAATGATTTGGTAAACAGAGAAGAGGTAGTAAAAGCTTTGCGGAAGATGAATGCCGTCAAGGCTGCGGGTTTGGATGGAATTGCAGTGGAATTTATCAAGAAAGGGGGTGACTGTATTATTGACTGGTTAGTAAGGTTATTTAATGTATGTATGACTCATGGTGGGGTGCCTGAGGATTGGCGGAATGCTTGCATAGTGCCATTGTACAAAGGCAAAGGGGATAAGAATGAGTGCTCAAACTACAGAGGTATAAGTTTGTTGAGTATTCCTGGGAAATTATATGGGAGGGTATTGATTGAGAGGGTGAAAGCATGTACAGAGCATCAGATTGTGGAAGAACAGTGTGGTTTCAGAAGTGGTAGAGGATGTGTGGATCAGGTGTTTGCTTTGAAGAATGTATGTGAGAAATACTTAGAAAAGCAAATGGATTTGTATGTAGCATTTATGGATCTGGAGAAGGCATATGATAGAGTTGATAGAGATGCTCTGTGGAAGGTATTAAAAAATATATGGTGCAGGAGGCAAGTTGTTAGAAGCAGTGAAAAGTTTTTATCGAGGATGTAAGGCATGTGTACGTTTAGGAAGAGAGGAAAGTGGTTGGTTCTCAGTGAATGTAAGTTTGCGGCAGGGGTGTGTTATGTCTCCATGGTTGTTTAATTTGTTTATGGATGGGGTTGTTAGGGAGGTGAATGCAAGAGTTCTGGAAAGAGGGGCAAGTATGCAGTCTGTTGTGGATGAGAGAGCTTGGGAAGTGAGTCAGTTGTTGTTCGCTGATGATACAGCGCTGGTGGCTGATTCATGTGAGAAACTGCAGAAGCTGGTGACTGAGTTTGCTAAAGTGTGTGAAAGAAGAAAGTTGAGAGTAAATGTGAATGAGAGTAAGGTTATTAGGTACAGTAGGGTTGAGGGTCAAGTCAATTGGGAGGTAAGTTTGAATGGAGAAAAACTGGATGAAGTGAAGTGTTTTAGATATCCGGGAGTGGATTTGGCAGCGGATGGAACCATAGAAGCGGAAGTGAATCATAGGGTGGGGGAAGGGGGCGAAAATTCTGGGAGCCTTGAAGAATGTGTGGAAGTCGAGAACATTATCTCGGAAAGCAAAAATGGATATGTTTGAAGGAATAGTGGTTCCAACAATGTTGTATGGTTGCGAGGCGTGGGCTATGGATAGAGTTGTGCGCAGGAGGGTGGATGTGCTGGAAATGAGATGTTTGAGGACAATATGTGGTGTGAGGTGGTTTGATCGAGTAAGTAATAATAGGGTAAGAGAGATGTGTGGTAATAAAAAGAGTGTGGTTGAGAGAGCAGAAGAGGGTGTTTTGAAATGGTTTGGTCACATGGAGAGAATGAGTGAGGAGAGATTGACCAAGAGGATATATGTGTCAGAGGTGGAGGGAACGAGGAGAAGAGGGAGATCAAATTGGAGGTGGAAAGATGGAGTGAAAAAGATTTTGAGTGATCGGGGCCTGAGCATGCAGGAGGGTGAAAGGTGTGCAAGGAACAGAGTGAATTGTAACGATGTGGTATACCGGGGTCGACGTGCTGTTAATGGATTGAACCAGGGCATGTGAAGCGTCTAGGGTAAACCATGAAAAGTTCTGTGGGGCCTGGATGTGGAAAGGTAGCTGTGGTTTCGGTGCATTATTACATGACAGCTAGAGACTGAGTGTGAACGAATGGGGCCTTTGTTGTCTTTTCCTAGCGCTACCTCGCACACATGAGGGGGTAGGGGATTGTTATTCCTTGTGTGGCGAGGTGGCGATGGGAATGAATAAAGGCAGACAGTATGAATTATGTACATGTTTATATATGTATATGTCTGTGTGTATATATATGTATACATTGAGATGTATAGGTATGTATATATGCGTGTGTGGACGTGTATGTATATACATGTGTATGTGGGTGAGTTGGGCCATTCTTTTGTCTGTTTCCTTGCGCTACCTCGCTAACGCGGGAGACAGTGACAAAGCAAAATGAAAAATAAAAAAATATACATATATATATATATATATATATGATAACCTCTAATGTACAAGTCTGGCCCTGGGACATGATATCCCCAAGACATTAGACCCTATCCCTGGTGGTGGTGGTCATCATATGGGAAAACTGGTTAGGTCAGATAAGCTGCAATTTGGTCTGCACCCGTAGAATGAGACGCGTTGTCCCTACCCGTCCACACACACACACACACACACACACACACACACACACACACACACTTAGCCATTAGCTAATGGTCGCTTGGATACTTAGTCAATGAACCTCCACCTTCCTCAGTCAGTGACCTCCACCTTCCTCTGTCAGTGACCTCCACCTTCCTCAGTCAATGACCTCCACCTTCCTCAGTCAATGACCTCCACCTTCCTCTGTCAGTGACCTCCACCTTCCTCAGTCAATGACCTCCACCTTCCTCTGTCAGTGACCTCCACCTTCCTCTGTCAGTGACCTCCACCTTCCTCTGTCAATGACCTCCACCTTCCTCAGTCAGTGACCTCCACCTTCCTCTGTCAATGACCTCCACCTTCCTCAGTCAATGACCTCCACCTTCCTCAGTCAATGACCTCCACCTTCCTCTGTCAGTGACCTCCACCTTCCTCAGTCAATGACCTCCACCTTCCTCTGTCAGTGACCTCCACCTTCCTCAGTCAATGACCTCCACCTTCCTCAGTCAATGACCTCCACCTTCCTCTGTCAATGACCTCCACCTTCCTCTGTCAATGACCTCCACCTTCCTCAGTCAGTGACCTCCACCTTCCTCAGTCAATGACCTCCACCTTCCTCTGTCAGTGACCTCCACCTTCCTCTGTCAGTGACCTCCACCTTCCTCTGTCAATGACCTCCACCTTCCTCAGTCAGTGACCTCCACCTTCCTCTGTCAGTGACCTCCACCTTCCTCAGTCAATGACCTCCACCTTCCTCTGTCAATGACCTCCACCTTCCTCAGTCAGTGACCTCCACCTTCCTCTGTCAGTGACCTCCACCTTCCTCAGTCAGTGACCTCCACCTTCCTCTGTCAATGACCTCCACCTTCCTCTGTCAATGACCTCCACCTTCCTCTGTCAATGACCTCCACCTTCCTCTGTCAATGACCTCCACCTTCCTCTGTCAATGACCTCCACCTTCCTCAGTCAGTGACCTCCACCTTCCACAGTCAATGACCTCCACCTTCCTCTGTCAATGACCTCCACCTTCCTCTGTCAATGACCTCCACCTTCCTCAGTCAATGACCTCCACCTTCCTCTGTCAATGACCTCCACCTTCCTCAGTCAATGACCTCCACCTTCCTCTGTCAATGACCTCCACCTTCCTCAGTCAATGACCTCCACCTTCCTCTGTCAATGACCTCCACCTTCCTCTGTCAATGACCTCCACCTTCCTCTATCAGTGACCTCCACCTTCCTCAGTCAATGACCTCCACCTTCCTCAGTCAGTGACCTCCACCTTCCTCAGTCAATGACCTCCACCTTCCTCTGTCAATGACCTCCACCTTCCTCAGTCAATGACCTCCACCTTCCTCTGTCAATGACCTCCACCTTCCTCTGTCAATGACCTCCACCTTCCTCAGTCAGTGACCTCCACCTTCCTCTGTCAGTGACCTCCACCTTCCTCTGTCAATGACCTCCACCTTCCTCTGTCAATGACCTCCACCTTCCTCAGTCAGTGACCTCCACCTTCCTCTGTCAGTGACCTCCACCTTCCTCAGTCAGTGACCTCCACCTTCCTCTGTCAATGACCTCCACCTTCCTCTGTCAATGACCTCCACCTTCCTCTGTCAATGACCTCCACCTTCCTCTGTCAATGACCTCCACCTTCCTCTGTCAATGACCTCCACCTTCCTCAGTCAGTGACCTCCACCTTCCACAGTCAATGACCTCCACCTTCCTCTGTCAATGACCTCCACCTTCCTCTGTCAATGACCTCCACCTTCCTCAGTCAATGACCTCCACCTTCCTCTGTCAATGACCTCCACCTTCCTCAGTCAATGACCTCCACCTTCCTCTGTCAATGACCTCCACCTTCCTCAGTCAATGACCTCCACCTTCCTCTGTCAATGACCTCCACCTTCCTCTGTCAATGACCTCCACCTTCCTCTATCAGTGACCTCCACCTTCCTCAGTCAATGACCTCCACCTTCCTCAGTCAGTGACCTCCACCTTCCTCAGTCAGTGACCTCCACCTTCCTCAGTCAATGACCTCCACCTTCCTCTGTCAATGACCTCCACCTTCCTCAGTCAATGACCTCCACCTTCCTCTGTCAATGACCTCCACCTTCCTCTGTCAATGACCTCCACCTTCCTCTATCAGTGACCTCCACCTTCCTCAGTCAATGACCTCCACCTTCCTCAGTCAATGACCTCCACCTTCCTCAGTCAGTGACCTCCACCTTCCTCAGTCAATGACCTCCACCTTCCTCAGTCAATGACCTCCACCTTCCTCAGTCAATGACCTCCACCTTCCTCAGTCAGTGACCTCCACCTTCCTCTGTCAATGACCTCCACCTTCCTCAGTCAATGACCTCCACCTTCATCAGTCAATGACCTCCACCTTCATCAGTCAATGACCTCCACCTTCCTCAGTCAGTGACCTCCACCTTCCTCAGTCAGTGACCTCCACCTTCCTCTGTCAATGACCTCCACCTTCCTCAGTCAATGACCTCCACCTTCCTCAGTCAATGACCTCCACCTTCCTCAGTCAATGACCTCCACCTCTAGCTTGCTGGAGTGGATATTTTGCATTAATCATTGATGCCCTTTCCTACGCCCTACTATGTTGCCGGCTTATCACATAATCAGGCACACCTTAATGACATCCAATATTCTTCTGAAGATATAATCTTACTCGAATGTGTTTCTGATCCCCTCCTCACTCAGTGTAAGTTGTGTCTTAGCTGCATCAGCTCTGCTGTACATGGCTGAAACAAAGAGGTGTTGCTTAGGTAGAGTTCCATCCTATTTACTACCACAATGTTGGTGTGAGAGACTGAGAACAGGTTCATATCTCTGCCATCGCAATTTCCACCTACATAAGTTCAGATAAGGAGTTCATCGTCCATGGTAAATCAAGCTTCTTGTTTCCCTATAGAACTCTCGGGTCTGGGGAGAGGTAATGATAACACTTAATTGAATCATAGCATTATGAAATGACCTCACGTATGCTCACCGTAAGGTGGAGTCCACTAATACTCTTGTGTTGTATACTGCCACTTCAGGAGGTATGAGGTCAGCACAAAGGTAACAGCATGCCATGTGGGGGACGCGCCATTGTCACAGCACTGAGCCATCTACTCGTTACCTGGCATTCTATTGGCGTCAGGCTCACACTGCGACGATATCAGGGACAAGAGAAAGAGGGCGAGGCACCTACGTATGAAAGAGCGTCCTGTGCTCTTGGAAAAGCTTAATAAACGAGCGGAGAACGGTCTTATTCAGCGAGGAGGTCTAAGAAAAATGATTCGTTCGTTTGCTTTACGAAACGAGTTTGTGGTCGTTTCTTCGACGTCAGATGACTTAAATCATCGACACCGTTCGTACCTGGAGAGTTTGTGGTGCAGAATTGCCGGCCATCGTCCAACATGACCCTTCAATACGAGGGAGATGGAGTGTTTTTTCTTTTTTCCTGTGTGTGAGGTGGAGCACCGGGAGGGGCAGAGCCCAGGCCCAGCCACACAATGACCTGACATTTCTTCATGTGTCGCCTTTGATTATTCTCGACGGGGCACCCGAGCGGGAGGCCGTCCCCGGTAGCTGGACTGTAGGCACAACGGGGCAGGAATGGACCCACGAGTGAAGTGATGAACACCTGAGAATTACAAGTTAAAGACGAGAACCAGGAACCCAGGACGTGCCATCTGTCAGGTACACAAGACGGGCACCGAGAGAACACTTGACCTTCAGGAATACTTCCTCCTCAAGTCCTCCTACAACTCCCCTCGTTTATCCTCACCTCAGACTTGGCAGAGGAGACATTTCCAACCGTCCACCTTCGTCACAGCGTTAGAGGACGTGAGAGTTGGGTCCCCTGAAGACCATTAGTTCCGTCCTATCATCCTAAGTATGTGGCAAAGGACTCTTGCGTTTCGCTCGGGAGATTTTCTCTCCTTTCCTACTAATTCGTCAGGGATTTATCCCATTTATATTCACAGTGGATCAGGTTTTTTTGACATTGCCTCAAAAAGCAGTTGCCTCGTATTGATGCCAAATGAGAGTTTAGATTACATTAGATTACGTTCTATTTCGTTGCATGTGTTCGTAAACTCATAAGATAAACAAGGAGTAACAATGATATTTACATGACAACGACCCAACCAGGTACAGGGAACGACCTATTCTCTCTCTCTCTCTCTCTCTCTCTCTCTCTCTCTCTCTCTCTCTCTCTCTCTCTCTCTCTCTCTCTCTCTCTCTCCCTCCCTCACATAGTGTTGACTGTTAGACGGCGAGGCAATGCGAGCAGCAACGGACCAATGATGGTCTTTTCGAGGCTTTTTTTTCCCCCAACAGAAGAGGACAGAAACAGAAGAGGAATCTCCCAAGACTTTGTAAATACAGAGGAGCAATTCAGTTCAGTCGTAAGGCTTAAAACTACGAACTGATCAAGTGGTCTATTATTCTCCAAATGCTTCTGTTGTGTTGTTATCGACTTACCCTCACTTTGCCGTTGGCTCCAATCGTTAACAATCGTGAGACCGAGAACCAGGGATGTATCACTCTCCTGAATGGGTTTCGACCACGACTCCTTCAGGTGAATGACCCTCCTTGAGGAGCTCGTTCCTGGATCGTCCTTTCAGTTTTCCTTAAAACCTTTTTTACCCATCTGTCATAACACCTCCCCAAGATGTTCAGTGATTACATGAGAGGTGGTCATGTGTGATCTTTTTACGCAAAAGATCATTTCAATGCTTGATCACAGACCTTAATGGCTCCCCAAGCAATATTCCAACACCAGATTCGATTCAGCATGGAAGTTTAAGCCATATTGCTAAGACTTTATTCTGTGATTTTTTCATTTTAGTTTCACTAAATATCTGTCTGCCTGGGGAAGGATTAAGAGATGATTTCCATAATTCATTCTAGTACAGAAGTGTGTCATTATATTTAAGTTTTAAAACTACTTTTAGGGGGGCACTGAACACATCAATATTAGAACTATTTGTTACGTTGGTTATGAATCTGTGGTTGTAGTATTGTTTAGTGATCAATGAGGGTTGTGACTGACTACTTAATGAGTTTGTAACTATTTGTTTTATATTCACTGAGTGTCTGTCGGCTTGGGGAAGCATTATGACATATTTTCCATACTCATTTCAGGTATAAAAGATTTTCATTATATTTCAACGTAAAAACAAAACAACTTCCATTGTGATCACAGATCACGGTTGGTAATTTCGTATATTACGAAGGGTCAGCTCACAAACCACGACTGCTTCACCTCAAACCCAGACACCAATCAGCACGTTAGAATATTCACGTTGCAAACCTTTTCGAACGAAGATATCGTCCACATATCGTCAGTCCACTGGGGCTAATAGATTTTAAGAAGGAGTAATAGATTCTCTGAAAACCCTCATTGTATGGACTACTTTGCGTTCTAAAAAAACCCTGTAGTCAATATTCTTTTAGAGGAGGGTCATCAATGCCTGTAATTAGTTATGTCATTGTTCTCTGATTTTTCGTTTCATTTTGACTGGATTTCTATCAGCCAGAAGAAGTATTATGAGGTATTTTGCAAGATTCTTTGACGTATGGAAACATTTCGTAACGTTTCCTTTTAGCTTCCATGAAAATCTGTCGACTTGGGAAAGCATTATATTTCCCATGACAGCTTCTAGTATGAAAGCGATTCACGATATCATGTTTCTGTTTCAAAACAAATCGCTTTTGAGCAAGAGAAACAATAACTGTGAACTACCACTGGAAGTTTTAACACTTCTCTGAGGGTCATTAGTTTGTTTGCGAACTTCACTAAAAAGGACCATTTGTATAGTGAATATAATTTCGGTAATGGAATGTTCTCTGTGGATCATAAAGGCATTTTATTAAATCCATAAAGCCTCTCTGATGATTGGCTACGTATCTACTGGGTGTCTCTCGGCCTTTGGGAAGAATTGCGATATATTTTCCATAATCACCTCAAATGTAATATTTCATAATGTTATATTTCAGCTTTAAAACGAGACATTTTTTTCCTTAAAGATTCCTTGAACTATCACCCGACTCTATGATGGTACAAGGTGTTGATGATGAGTGATATAACTCCTCCTTGTGCCTCCCCACACACAGGGGGCGCGATGACAAGCGAGGTGGAGATGGGCGTGTGGGTGGAGGGCGTCCAAAAGTGGGTAACGGGGTTGACGCGTCGCAAGTTGGATATGAGTCCAGCGTTGAAATAATGACAGGGGTCATTAAGACATTTTCTGAAGTACTTAATGAGTCTGTGATTATTTCCTTACTATATATTAAGTATCAGTCAGTTTGGGCACAACATTAATAGATCTTTTCCCATGGTCAATTCATGTACAGAAGTTCGTCATTATATTTCAGTTTCAAAACAAAACTCTGTTGTTTTTTTACTGTTCTCAGGGTTATACATTTTCTTCAAGCCCTCCTCCATACTAGGAGTATTCTCTTGTGAAGAATATGAATAATGTGATGGAAACATTGTCTAGATATCAGTGAATAAGGTGTGTGAATGACTATGTAATGAGATTATCATCATTCACTTTATAATCACTCAGTATATCTCGGGAAGCATTATGATATATTTTCCTTGATCATTTCATATAAATGTGTTTCATTATGTTATTTTCCAGTTTAGAAAAAGAAGAAAATAACTTTGTTTGGCCAAAAAAAAATATACCTTGAATTATTACCTGCAGTTTTTTTTTTTTATATGACTGTTGGTCAGAGTTTCGTTCGAAAACCTAAGTGTAAGGAAGGTTTTTTTTTGACGTTGGATACGAATCTTGGGTTGACATATTACTTGGGTATCATCAAGGCTTGTAATAAATTACTTATGTTTATGTGATTATCGGCTTCGTATTTATTGGGCATATGTCAGCTAATGGTAGCATCATAACATAGTTTCTATGATTAAGTATAGCAATGTTTCATTATATTTCAATTTCAATTTCGAAGCAAAACGTTTTTGGGCTTTAAAAAAATACCTTGAAGTATTAGCTGTGGTCTATTGGTGTATTCAAGGGGTTAGGAATTTTCTTCAAAACATGCCTCTAACTACTTTATGATTCTTGTGAAATTTTGTTATATTTATTGTGTATCTGTCAACCTTGAGAAAACATTATGAGACATTTCCTTTGATCGAAATCAAATACAAAAGTATGCCGTAATGTTATATTTTGATTTTGAAAGAAAACGGGTTTTGGCATGAAAGATGGTACCATGACTACTGTTATTATTACCCACAATTCTTAGCAATTTTCTTAGACTTTGAAAACCTCAGCGTTAGGAATATGTTTCTTGCTCAATACGAATCTGTGGTTAAAATATTGCTTAGGAATCATTAAGGGCAATAAGTAACTACTTAATCATTCGCAGATTTTTTTATATTTTTCGGTTATCTGTCGGTCTGAGGAAGCATTATGGGATATTTTCCATGATTATTTTAAACATAAAAAGTATTTCATTTCAATTTCAAAACAAAATGTATTATGACATAAATAATTCTCTGGAACTTATCATATTCCATTCAGGTCAATAAATTCACTTTAGAACTTCAGTATAATGACTATTATCTTTTACGTTGAAACATTGTTTGGGGATCGTTAAAGTTGTTATGAATTCCAAAAAGATTCAGTGATTACTGGGGAAGCATTATGATGACATATTTATCTTTATCACTTCAATTACAGAAGTGTTTCATGATCTTATATTTCAATTTTGAAGCATTTTTTATTTCATTTTTTCTTTTTTCATTTATCTATTTTTTTGGGTGGTAGGGGGACTGAAAAAGAGAAACGAATTATTGTTGCAATTTTTTTTTCGCAGTTCACCGTAGATAACTGGGTTGTTTGACACCTTCAGTATAAGTACAGTTTTTAACTGTGACTGTGATCCTGGGAATGAGATATTCTTTTGGTTACATTCAGGCTTGTAATTAAGTACTTAAAGATTGTGTGATTATTGCCTTTGTATTCATTAGCCATATGTCTGCCTGGGCAAGCTTTATAATGGGACATTTTCGATGAAAACTTTAGGTATAGAAACATTTCATTATACTTCGAATCTTAACACAGAAGGTCATTGGCCTGAAAGATATCCTGAGTGATAGTATTTGTACAAGAACGATCTTATTAGGTTTAATATGAATCTGAGGTTGACATATTGTCCGGGGTCATCAAGGGCTGTTAGGAAGTAGTTAGAAATTATGTGATGATTGGCTTAGTATTCATCAAGTATCTGTCAACTTGGAGAAACATTATGGCATGGTCTCCATAATCCTTCAAATACAGAAATGCTTTATTATTTCTATTTCAACTTTAAAACAACAATTTATTTTGTGGCTAAAAATAACTACACTGCAATTTTTCTTATTTTTTTTCGGAAAGTTGTAGATTTTCTTGAGAATCTGTGTATCAGGATTATTGTTCATGGTTGATATGATTCTGTGGCTCAAATGTAGTTTTGTGATGACGAAGATGTGTGATTAAGAGCTAAAATATTGTGTGATTTTTCGCTTCGTATTCATTAGTTATCTATTTCTTAGGGAAGCATTATGAAGTATTTTCCATGATTATTTCAAGTATAGAACCGTTCCAAGATATTTTAGTTAAAAGAATGAAGTTTTTCAGGAAAAATATTATAAGAACAAGAAATAAAGAAAAACCATGCAGTAAGTGAGAAGTGTCTTGGTTCATTGTAAGTAACCACAGCCATGGGTGACCTCAAAATTTTCTTAATTTCCAGATTTTTTTTCTTTTTTTCTGCGAATTTGTTAAGGTTCGTCTTGTAATACTTACTCAGAGTGGGTCCTGGTACCACTTACATCCCGTCACATGGATTCGTTGTGTTTATCTTAGTAATATTACAACTAGTTTATAGGATGTTGTCGACACATAACCAGCAAGCGCTTTCACCTGCCAGGTACAGCCTTAAGAAGAAAAGTAAAGGCTTTCTATCGTTTTGTGTATAACCCTTATGGCACTTTAAGTATACTTCTCAAAATTACTTTGACTTCACCATTCTTCTTCATTCCAGTATAGAGTATGACCAGCAGTGTTCTGACACATTATAGTAAGACCAGCAATGTTCTGACACATTATGATACGAATTGTAATGTTCTGAGTATATGAAGAACATAATTATATAACCTGCAATGTTCTCGTATATGTGACACTGTGATATAACCTGCAATGTTCTGGGTATATAATGGACATAATTTTATGACCTTCAATGTTGTGGTGTATGATGGACGTTATACTATAACCTGTAATGTTGTGAGTATATGATATACCACTATGATATGACCTGTATTATTCTAGTATATGTGACAATGTGATATAACCTGTAATGTTCCTGTATATGATGTAATATTATACCATGACATGTCATGTTCTGGGTATATGATGTAACATAATACTCTCACTTGTAATGTTCTGGTATATGATGTAACATAATACTATAACCTGTAATGTTCTGGGTATATGATGTGACATAACACTATAACCTGTAATGTTCTGGGTATATGATGTAACATAATATAACCTGTAATGTTCTGGTGTATGATGTAACATAATAATATAACCTGTAATGTTCTGGGTATATGATGCGACAGATAAGGTATCAGAACCTGTATTATGCAGTTCAGTTCACACACACTCAGGACTGAAGGTATATTAAAACCATACTTGTGACAAAAATCCCATGTTTATTCAAAATATATTTGGAACTATTCAAAGCTCTATAGAGTGATATTTTTTTCATTTTTTTTTAATATTTTTTTTTTTCATTAACGCGCGGGACAGGTTCAGTATGGCGTCCGTGGTCCATGGAAATGGGAAGGAGTTCCAGCCTAATGGTACAAGACAAACCTAGGAGAAATACAATGCTAAGACACATAGAAATCATTTCTCTTAGTAAACAAATATACACATACACACATTTATATATATATATATATATATATATATATATATATATATATATATATATGTATATATATATATTACATTTCATTTTCAGTTAATGAGATGGTGAAAGACCAATTCTTTCTAGAAAATAAGTACAATTTGTACCATAAATTCAGCACAAGGTATAATGAACAAACAGATTCAGTAATAAAAATCTTCAAAAGTCTTATGAGAGATCATTCATTAATTCATCTTTTTGGTTTAACATCTTAACCACTCGTCTTCCCAGATCCATTTGGGCCACAAACATTGACTTTTGTGTTCGGTGAAAACACTTGGAAGCGAGAGATGCCGTGTGGACCCTGGTAATCAAATTAATTATGCTTTTGACGCCTATTACAAATCACATTTATATCCAACTTTATCTTTTACATACTCATATATAGATATAGAGATATATTGCTATATCCACCAATCTATGATGACTTAGGGGATATGATATTTTTTGTTTGTCTATTTCTATTTCTTTGTCTTTATCGTGTCTTTATAATAATTCGGTGACTCAATGCACCGGAAAAAAGGGGGGGGAGTTTGTTTACACCCTGGGAGCAAGGAGGTGCGAAGGACGCCCCCTCTCCTCGCTCCCAGCCCTGATCCACACAGCAGCCGCGCATGTTGAGCAAGAACGTGGACCTGAATCAGCAGTTTTAAGGCACAGGGCTGATGTGGCATGACTGTGGTGTTTTGTAGCGGCACGCACACTGCGCCCATCGTTGTCCATATTGTGTACACTGGAGTTTGACGTACATTTGACAAGTGAGAAAATGATTGGCTCTTCGTTTCCTTTTCTCCCAAGCTCACATGTCTCCAATGACCTTCGACATGTGTAGTTTTGAACTACTACTTAATATTTGGGTTATTTATTTTTTTGTTTTGTTTTAAAGTTCCTAGACGGTTATAATCTAATTGTAAAAATATATTTACCACCCAAAAACTGCTGTTCACGTCTTCACTACGGCTGCGTTCGACAATCTTATGAATGACAAACTCGTCCATAACATATTTTTTGTTATTATTTGTTTTTTTGTTTGTTTGTTTCCTCTTTCTCTCTCTCTCTCTCTTCGTCAATTGTCGAACGCGGCCTATGTGTCACAGTTTGAGAAACAAGGATTTGAAAGTGTACTTAACTGCTGGTAAACATGATCGGGTGTAAAATATCACCACACAAATAATTTAATTTACAAACGGTAATGATAATAATAAACACGACAATGGTAGTACAACATGAACATCATACCAATAAAAGCTCCGGTGAAGGTTTTGGGGGCAGCATCATCATCATCAACCCATCAGACAAGCCATCTCGTGTGAACTAGGTCATTGTCAACCCCTCAAACATATGGTCGAAGAAAACATTCAGTCGAATGTCTGATTCATAAACACATCCACAACCTCTGTGGAGCTGGACAGATAATAATAATAATAATAATAATAATGATAATGATAATGATAATAATAATAATCATGATAATAGTGATATAGAAAGGTTGAAACATACTGAGTATCTAATTAACTCGAAAACTTTTTCCTTAATCCTTTTCTTCTAAGGTGATGGTGGGATAGGGTGAGGGAGGGGGACTAGTTAGTGAAAGGATGTAAACAAATATACAGTGAGCAATACCTCAGTGAAGGATAGATCGTTAACCCAACGCATGACCAATTGCATGACACCCTCAGGATGCATATGACCCTGCCAGCCCATGTAACTACCTTTCCTATAACCACAGTGGTACACCAACGACCTTGCCGAAATAAACAACTTTGGAAATAACGGGCGTTATTCTCATTGAGAATCATTGATATTTAAACCACTTGTGCCTGTGTTCTTTACATGTTTTGATAGACGACGATATTGTACGTGTATGAAACGTGAACCAGAATGGTTCTGTTAAAGGTGATTAGCGACGATTAATACATAAGTCTGATGATTGTTATCAGAGGTGAGAGCTGCTCTCTGGAGCCCTCGTTCATGTGTGAGGTGCTGTACATATGGATGAACGGGCAGGTGACGAGGTAGGTGTGTGTGTGTGTGTGTGTGTGTGTGTGTGTGTGTGTGTGTGTGTGTGTGTATGTGTGTGTTGTGTTTGTGTGTGTGTGTATGTGTCTGTGTGTTTTGCCTTGACCTTCCCTCCTTCTCACTGGCCAGCCGGCCGTGTGAGCCTGCCCACTGACTGCCCTAGATGTTCCTCATGAGGATTTCTAGAGATGGCTGATTGATTACTTTAGAATTACCTTCCGTCGCCTCAGCCAAAAAAAAAGTAATTAGTATCGGATTCTCTTTGTATATAACAAAATAACTAGTTTTAAAAGAACAGGAAAATACCGTAACAGATTTCACAATAACTCAAGGAGTATAATGAACTTAAAGACTAATAAAATCCTAAATTTTACAATCAAATTTATTTAAAGCGGATTGTGTATAGAATTTTGCTTTCCTTGAAGACACCAGTGAAATGACAAGCGTCATACTCTGTACAGTTACGAGTGTGAGAAAGTTAAGGAAATCAACTTCTTCAAAGATACTTAGGACCTTAGCATGGAATTTACTCTTGACGTAACACATGATCAACATTGTTCGTCTTTTCTCGCAGATTAAACAGAGCGACTGGTCCTGTTGATAGTCTGTTCAGTGTAACAGAGGAGTTCTACAACAGAGTAACAGAGCAGTGTTATCATCCCCTGTAACTAGAGAGAGTTGTGTTATTCCCGGTAACTGAAGACAGGAGTGTTATCCCCTGTAACTGAAGACAGGAGTGTTATCCCCTGTAACTGAAGACAGGAGTGTTATCCCCTGTAACTGAAGACAGCAGTGTTATCCCCTGTAACTGAAGACAGCAGTGTTATCCCCTGTAACTGAAGACAGCAGTGTTATCCCCTGTAACTGAAGACAGCAGTGTTATCCCCTGTAACTGAAGACAGCAGTGTTATCCCCTGTAACTGAAGACAGGAGTGTTATCCCCTGTAACTGAAGACAGCAGTGTTATCCCCTGTAACTGAAGACAGCAGTGTTATCCCCTGTAACTGAAGACAGCAGTGTTATCCCCTGTAACTGAAGACAGCAGTGTTATCCCCTGTAACTGAAGACAGGAGTGTTATCCCCTGTAACTGAAGACAGGAGTGTTATCCCCTGTAACTGAAGACAGCAGTGTTATCCCCTGTAACTGAAGACAGCAGTGTTATCCCCTGTAACTGAAGACAGCAGTGTTATCCCCTGTAACTGAAGACAGCAGTGTTATCCCCTGTAACTGAAGACGGCAGTGTTATCCCCTGTAACTGAAGACGGCAGTGTTATCCCCTGAATCCGAAGACGAGCACTGTTATCCCCTGTAACTGAAGACAGCAATGTTATCCCCTGTAACTGAACGAAGCAGTGTTATCCCCTATAACTGAACACAGTATTGTCAGACCATCGCCATATCACACCACTGTAGCAAGAGACACTGTAAAATGGTCAGTATACAGGCAGGGCTCACACAATGGCGTTACATGAGAAAAATGAAATTTACTCTTCAAGTGTCAACATAGTTTTATCTTTCCTTCTTCCTGAAGGTGTTAGCGGACAGAGCCAATCAAGATCGCGGTCTGCAAGGCGTTTCAAGATGACCAACTGGCCGACTGATACTGAGAGACTGAAAGGGTTTTAAAGACATGTGACTCAAACGTATTATCAACTTCAGCAGCTTCAGAATATAAGGGACATGGCACCTGGCTAAAATGGAGGGCGCAAGCAGTAGCGAACTGGTGTAATTTGAATGACAACTTTACAGGTGTGACGTGTGATTGACTTCATCTCTGACGTTACGTTACGTTATGGCCTTCTTTTTGTTGTTGTCCCGATCGCTACCTCATTTATGAGGGAGGTTGAGTTAGTTTCTGTGAGGGAGGAGGGAGGTTAATGCCATGTGATTGTGGGGTTGAAGGGGTGGTTGGATGGCAGCTTTTGGTGCGACGCAGAGTTTGCAAGAGAGAGAGAAAGAGAGAGGGAGGGAGGAAGGGAGGGCTTTGGTGCATTGTGGAAGGGAGAGGGAGGGAAGTGAGGGGTTGAATGATACAGGTGCTGTAACGTTCGACCATCTGGTCTGTATTGTGTAAGACGAAATCGAGCTGGCTATACTGACAGATGAGAGAAGAAAATTATAAATAATTATTCATATAATGACATCATTAGATTTTTTTTTTCTTTTTTTTTTTGGTGTAATTTCAGGAAAGTCAATATCTCAGACCTTATTCCAGAGAAGAATAGAAGGTGAGACGCAAGTCAGTGATGAACACACACTTTGACATGTTGCGAATAAGAACATAGTCAGGAGATATCTGAAGGTCGGATCCTGGCCCAATATGGGACCTGGTTGTGGGATCGAGTGACCCCCAGTTCTCTTTATAAGGGTTCTAGAGCCATTCATCTGAGGCTCTTATGATCATTTTCTTTTTTTTTTTGGTGAATTGGTAAGTGTGTCTTGTTGAAATACACCGACTTCAGAAACGTTAAGAGAGGCAAGTGCATCGCTTCATTCCGATTTAAGTTATTTAGCCACACACAACTGACCTCCTATACTGAAATCCTTCATCCTTCAGGGTTCTCTTTTTATTTTCATGTATTTAGATAATTGCCTATTTACAGTTACACCAAAAATTATCTTCACGTCACATTCTAAATGGTTTGGAAATTAGCGTAGAACCCAGACGATTTCTTTTTTTTTTGAAGGTATAAATTTAGGAGGGTGTGTGTGTGGGTGTGTGTGTGTGTGTGTGTGTGTGTGTGTCGAGAACATTGATGCCACGGTCAGAACTTATAGAATAAACATTATTGACACAGAACATGTTGGTGTTATGAACTACTAAAGTAATTTCAAAATACCATTTGAAGCTGGGATTGTTTTGAATCTTATAAAAACATGATCTGTAGTATATTAGATTAATAACCAATAAGTGAATTTCAACTTGTATCTCCACGTGCGTGTTAAAGAAATCATAAAAAGTTAAGAAACAGTCGGCAATTACGTTTCCTAATTACATTTGATTATTTAAAAGAAGCATTTGTCTCTGTATCTCTATCCATATATATGAAAAGTTACCTTCTCTTGGTACCTTACCCAAAAATAAACATTGAAATTTTTCTTATTTATATTCGTATTCATAAACAACTGCATGACAGAAACTATACTCAACCAACGCATTTAAAGATTCAAATTCGAAATGGAACTAATATTTTGAAGCTCCTCGTTCATATCTTTTTGTGTATTGGTATCAACCACGTGTTTTATCTTCCTTATCCTCCTGAGTGAGGCTACAGCAGTTATCATTTAAGGAGCTGTAAACACTCGCAAGATAATGAAATGAAAGATAAAAAGGTGTGTACCTTTTTTTTTTTTTTAAATGCCAAGTTCTCTTTCGTATGACCTTCTCACGTGGAGAAAGGGAATGTTCTCCATCTGTCAACGTTAACATCTCTCTCTTTCTCTCTATGGACACATGTCTCTCTATGTATATATGTCTCTAAATCTATAGTGGTCTCTTGGAAGAGTTCCTAAGGAATGGAGCAGGTGTTTCGTGTGAGGTGGCCTAAAACACATGTCTCAGGACACATGTCTGAGGACATATGTCTAAGGGACACATGTCTCAGGACACATGTCTGAGGACATATGTCTAAGGGACACATGTCTCAGAACATATGACTAAGGGGACACATATCTGAAGTCAGATATTTAGGAGGTACATGTCTGAGGGCATTTTTCTTGGGGACACATATCTAAGGACATATGTTTAAGGGGACATACGACTGATGACATATGTCTAGAGGAGACACAGGTCTCAGGACATATGTCTGAGGACATATGTCTAAGGGACATTTATCCCAGGAAGCTAACTCGTCCCTGTGTGAAGGAAGTCCCACATCTTCCGATAGAATGTTCAGAAGAACCATTGTCTTGAGCGACACACATCTGATAACACGTCACAGGCACAAGGTAGATAAACGTATCAATACATCACTCATTTAAGTTACGTCCTACCATTTATCCCTCCGTCTTCACGTTACGACAATTAATCATTAATCTCGTTCCGTCCCGTTGATCACCGACTGGATCCAAATCAAATGTATTACAGGATAGCCTGTATCCTGTTACACTGTAATGCTCTCGCTCGCCCAAAGTTACATTAACATAACACACGTGACAGTTTCTTAACGACAGGAGAGGGCACGCGTGACGTAACAGAGCGTCACAGGGTGAGGGTGACGGAAGGGGGTAAAATTAAGGCCACGGATCTTGGAGCCTTGTGTCATGATGAGGAAAACGACAATATGGCAGACACAGCTGACCCATAGCGGGAGAAGACTCCTCAAAGAAATAATGGAAAACCAATAGAAAATGGGAGGAACTGACAACTACAGGGGAAAAATATGGGGGGGGGGGAGAAATATTCTCAATGAAATAGACGAATATAGGCCTCTAGTGGTGTTGTATAGGCCTCTAGTGGTGTTGTATAGGCCTCTAGTGGTGTTGTGTGGCCTGAACCCGAAGAGGAGGCAAGGGCATGTACGGTATATTCAAATACATCCAGGTCCTGCAGGTCTGTCCATCGAGGGAGAGTGAGTAAAAGGGGGGAGGGGAGTCTTCCCATTGGTCATCTATAAGGGAAAGGAAAACGGGAAGGGAGAGCAACTCTGGTCCTCTCCATCATCTCACTTGAGAACAGTTTGTGGGGTGTTTCCTGTTCACACAGTGGAAAAAAAATTGATAACTTTTCTTAGATTTTTATTTCTAGATTTTGGATTTTTCTTGTTCCCAAAGTGGTAAGAAATTTTAACTGATCATTTTTCTTACATCTTTATTCTTGAATTTTGGATTTTTCTTGTTCCCAAAGCGGTTAGAAATTTAAACTGATCATTTTTCTTACATCTTTATTCTTGAATTTTGGATTTTTCCTGTTCCCACAGTGATCAAAAATTTTAAGTGATGATTTTTCTCAGATTTTTATTCTTAAATTTTGGATTTTTCCTGTTCCCACAGTGATCAAAAATTTTAAGTGATGATTTTTCTCAGATTTTTATTCTTAAATTTTGGATTTTTCTGTTCCCACAGTGGTAAAAAATTTAGTTTTAAGTTTTGGATTTTTACAATTCAATTTTTGAATATTTTCATGCCGTTCTATAAGTCCGGGAAGCCGAAATGTGTCAAAACTTTTTTTACAACGAATAATTTGATGATGGAGAGACATGGGAGAGGAGCCATGGGAGCTTACCCACGCTTATCATGTGGTACAAGTCAGTCCCGAGCTACGATTAACTAAAAGAAAATGGGAAGAGAGACAAGGAGGAAAAATTATAATAACTTTGATTTGAATAAAGCTTATGACAATGTTTATGACTAAGATCCTTCACCTGACTCTTACACTCAGTCTCTTACCAGAAACCCTAAATTTATATATATATATATATACATATATATATATATATATATATATATATATATATATATATATATATATATATATATATATATATATATATATATATATATAAAGAACATAATCAATGTAACCAAAGAGAACTGAGTAATTTCAGTATGTTCATTAAGAAAATGGTTGACCAGTTGCTACCACCTATCACATAATTAGGGCAATTCTCGCCAGGTCCAGCTTAACCGACACACAGCAGGTCATTAATTACTCTTAATTACATTAATTACAATTTAGATTTTATGAATTATTATTTTTTGGGGGCGTTCATATAGATATCTGTTCATCCAATTCGAAAATGTATTTAGCAATTAGGGACTAAAAACTCATGGTTTCTCTTCGTCGCCTCGAACCTGACGGTAATATTAAGAAGACAGTGTTAATCAACAACCTCAGCTCCTTTAGGTCGTGTGTCACATACCTTAAACATAGCCAATACCGACCTAGGAGCACCGTTAACACCTACTTCTCTGGTTGACAAGAATACGTGTCTTTTTCTTAGGAGTGTTTACGTGTTAAACTAAATAATAATAATAATAATAATAATAATAATAATAATAATAATAATAATAATAATGATATTTACAGTCAACATAAATAGACTAAAGATTAACATATACTTAGAAAATGAAATACCTATATAAAATATACATTGTAGAGAGAAAAAAAAATGTTCACAATGAACGAGGCATTTAAAAAAAGGGGGGAAAAAGGCTCTCATGGCATGATATAAAAGCCCAGAAAACAGTACATATATAGGCAGTGGTTTGTGAGAATAAAGGTATCATTATTTTTTTTTTTTTTGAGACATTCCCCTACTCACAAAACTACAAACGGAAACCTTAATATGAACCAACTAGCTAATAAGAGGTCATATGGCGCTGTGTGAGTCTGGCTGGTGCATGCGTGTGTGTGTGTATGTACACTACACACACACCAGCCAACCAGCCATCCAGCTCCTGACCTACGACTGACCAGTGAATTTGGCACATGCGAAAGTGTCAATAATTGGAACAACTTAAAATGATAAAATCAAGACACATTTTTTTTCTCTTTAAGTAACATATAAACAATGCTCAGGCGATTTTTGCGATGAATTGGTCTTAATTTCAGTGGGACAAGAGCACTGGGACTTGCCTAGCGATTTGTACAATGGAAGGGGGAGGGAGAAGATGAATTTGTATATATATATATATCACTGGGTTTATAGCACTGAGGGTTTATATGTGTGTGTGTGTGTGTGTGTGTGTGTGTGTGTGTGTGGGTGTGTGTGTGTGTGTGTGTGTGTGTATGTCAGGTAGGGTTGTCGTGGAACTATTGATGTGGTCTGACGGTGGACATCTCGCGCGCTCGCCCAACGGTTCCCTTTCTGTCGTCTTTTACTGATACCCAGAGGCGTTATCCTTCCTCGTATAGAGGAATAAAGGCAGAAAAAAGAAGTATATGTACATATATATATATATATATATATATATATATATATATATATATATATATATATATATATACGTGAGCCAAGGTCGCCACGGGAATCCAACACAGGTTGAGCTAGGCGACCCCGCGCCGCCCCCCTGAGACGGACGGGTTATGGACAGGTTCACAAGACAGACCCGACCTACTCCCACCGCCCCGTCAATGCACGGACGCGTGTGTACCTTCATTCCACTACACGGTAAGAATAGCGACTCACGGTAGCCCCTAAGGCAATTAAAGAGGAGGAAAAGGAGTCGTCAGGGGTCAAGAAGCTCCCGTTACACTTGTGTGGGGGTCAAGAGGCTCCCGTCACACTTGTGTGTGGGGGTCAAGACGCTTCCGTCACACTTGTGTGTGGGGGTCAAGAGGCTCCCGTCACACTTGTGTGTGGGGGTCACGAGGCTCCCGTCACACTTGTGTGTGTGGGGGTCAAGAGGCTCCCGTCACACTTGTGTGTGTGGGGGTCAAGATGCTCCCGTCACACTTGTGTGTGTGGGGGTCAAAACGCTCCCGTCACACTTGTGGAGTGTTTCCCATCACACTTTTCATATGGTGGATACTTGTTCACACACACAAACCCTCCCTCTTCATCTTGTGTGTGCTTTTGTCGTCATTACAAACTTAATTGCCAAGGTGGAAGAGATGGTGAAATGAGTGGCGATCTCTCTGATTCATTCCCCACTGTAAACATAGCTAAGTCAATTGTACAAATCATCCTGATGAAAATAATAATAATCATGATCATGAAAATAAAATGAAAACTCAAATAAGCTCTCCAAAAATTTTCATGGGAAACTAAAAAGAAAATGAAAAGATATAGGTGAGCATTTTCTTCAGAGAAACATAAAAGACGATTGAAAATTACAATGAAAATCGTGTTGAATTGTGTGTGTGTGTGTGTGTGTGTGTCGTGGGGGGGAAAAGGTGAGTTTAGGGGTTGAGTGAAGTCCATTTAAAAAGACTACAGGGGTCCCATTATAGGATGCAAGGTTGAGCCAGCAATACAGTCATGCTGGTGAGGGCATTTGACCTGCATTACGTGAGGTGGCCTGTGTAACTACAGCGTCCAGGCCTTGCGTGCATCAGCGCGGTCAGTAGTGTTCTAAGAAATGTGGCTCAGACAATTTCAAAAAAAGAAAGACATCAAAATATATATATATATATATATATATATATATATATATATATATATATATATATATATATATATATATGTGTATGTATGTATATATATGGTGGAATATTTTTTTTCCATTTCAGTGGCGGAGCGCTACTCACCACGGGACACGCGGTGTGGTTTTTTTTGGGACACTAACAGTACAGGCGAAAACTTAAATAAGAGAAAAAACAGAAACGTTTATGAATATCAACATTAGGCAGACATGACCACCGCTTCATAATACAATAAAGGACTTGAAAACCCGAGTGAGCAGCCGGCCGCTCCACGCACCGCTCACAGCGGCCGACCTCACCACCCCCACACCGTCGATTCCTCTTCCTCCTCCTCCTCCTCCTCCTTCTGAAATCAACACCACTACACACGTAGTTTGGACCCAGGTGGTCATCCCTGCGTCGTGGGTAGTTCTGGCAGGCCATCAACTACCGGATAGGCGGAGGGACGTGAGTCAGCCGGCACGACTGTAGACGACGACCCTTCCCAGGAGGAGGAAGGGGCGTTGGAAGACTACATGACCGGCCAAACTCGCGATCCCTCAGCGCTACCCTTACGGCGAAGCAAGAGATCCAGACACCGGACCAGTGTTGACGGTGAGGATGATTTCTACAAGACGGGGTGGTTTGTGGGGCTCACTTTACATAGCCTGAGCTCCTAGTGAGCCCCCCCCCTCCACGACCCGATGATCTTAGACGCCGTACGGTGCGGGAGGAGGCGAGGCCGTCGCTACCTAGCCGCGGGAGGCAGACCTCTGGCTCACAGGGAGCATAAACCGCCTGGCCCTGCCCGGGCGCCCTCACACCTTCGGGGTCGCTCTTCTTAGAATAACATATATATTTGAGTAAATTAGCAGGTACCATTGATAGACCAGTGGCGCCCTTCCTGCTAGTGGGTGGGCATGGCCCCCGCAAGCGGTCACGGCGCCCCTAAGAGGCGCCAGGGCACCCGGACACCGCAGGTGGCACACACCTTCACACCGAGAGACTTGGGGAGGGGGGTTTTATGTGGGGGGAGGGTGGTTGTTGTTGGAGCAGCAGCACCGTAGTCTTCCTCTGCAACCTGCCACGGGGCCGCTCCGGTAGGGATAGCAGAGCCCCACCCCCCCTCCCCCACAGTGGGCGCAACCTCCGGCAGACCCGCCGCCCGAGACGCCGCATGCGGTACACACACGACACAACACGTGACCACTGACACTGAAACACCCACGTGCTGACAGCAACACGCGTGCCCGGCCCCGACCTACGCCACGCCCCTGGGGACCGACATGTGGGGCCCTCTCCTGACCTCCTGGGGAGGTTAGGGCTAGGGCGCAGGGCGGAGCCGGGCAGCAGCACTAGGCAGCCGGAGAGACAGACAGACAGGGGACAGACCAAGCCCGGGTCGCACCAGGCGACGGGCTGGCCATAGCCAGAGTGGGCACGGCGGGCCGCCTCCGCCACACAAACAACGCCAGAACACCTCGCGGGACTCTGGCCTCCAACGGCCTCCCTGCCAAGGAGGGACGACCCTCAGCCAAAGACAAACCTCAGCGAGGCAGAAAAATATGATCCAGACAAGTCATGTAGATCCCTTCAATCCTCTTCTTGCTTCCGTGGCCGCTGCATCTGTGGCGGCAGCCGGCCCAGTATTCCGGACCCGCCAAGACCGCCCATACCCGAGACGGGAGCCCCGCTCCCGAGGGAGGGCGCAGCAAGGGCCTGTTTCTGAGCTCCGCCGCCGCTAGCCGTGTGTGGACCCGGGGAGAGCGGCAGCGGCGAGCCATGCGGGGTGCGTGACTGTGGACCCACCAGGCCACCGCTGGGGAGGTCTAACAAGGGGCTGGGAGCTGGGTGTTCCTCGGACAGCGACCTGACCGGCAGACTAGGCCGGGCCACCTCCCCGCCTTCCTCCATAGACGATGACTCATGCAGTTCGTAGCGAGTGTGCGTCCGCATATGGCGCGTGATCATATCTCGGCGACACGCCGCGTACGGGCACTGCGGACACTTGTAAGGCTTCTCCCCGGTGTGGGTCCGCTGGTGGGTGGAGAGGTGGTCAGAGCGGGAGAAGACCTGGCCGCAGACGCGACATGTGTAGGGCTTGTGGCCCGTGTGGAGACGCATGTGGCGCGTCAGCATGTCTGACCGTGCGAAGGATCGCTTGCACATGTCGCACATGTACGTCTTGCTGCTGGTGTCGATCTGTTTATTTTTATGACGTGAGGCCATATGCTTGGCCAAGCGGTCGTGCAGGGAGAACATCTGGCCACACACGGGGCAGACGAAGGCCACGTCTGCCCCGGCCGGCATCTCCTCCACGACGGGAGAGACCTCCAGGTGGTATCGTAGTGCTACGCTATCCTTAGTACTATAGGAGGCCACATCGCCTTTCACTATGGGGACGGGCAGTTGGGACTGTGACAACGTGCGGTGATCGGGCGCCCCCGGGGAGCGCGGTGGTGGGGTGGTGTCCTTGGGTGCCACAAGCAGAGGGGAGTGCGGAGAGGGTAAGGACACTGTGCCGGGTAAAACGAGGCTGTCGGTGCTGGAGGTGCTTCCCGTCTTGACGCTTCCTGTCGTCTTCACAGACAAGTCAAGAGGAGAGTCTTGCGGGGACGAGTTGTCGGACTCCAGCGAGCCACCTTTGCGAGGCAGGTAAAGGGGCTGGGGTATCGGCCGGCCGTGGCGCAGCACCGACTGGCGAGTTGTCGACTGCTCGCCCGACGGCCCTGCGGTGCTGCGGCTACTGCTGGTGCTACTACTACTGCTGGCTACGGCTGCCTCGTTGAAGCGGCCCTTCTGATCGAACCACAGCTGGAGATCAGAATCTGAATGTGAACGGCGACGGTACAGGTCGGGGAGGTAGACAGTGGGAGGGAAGTAGTGTTCTACGTTGTGGCCTGGCGATGGCGATATAGGCGTGTGGGGTGATGTGGGCGTGAGTGGGGAGATTGGTGAGTGTGGGAGGCCCGAGGGTCCCAGGCGGTGTGGGTCCCGAGCCGCTAGAGTGCAGTGCTGGCAGGAGCATGGAGGGTAGTGGCCCATGTGCTCCCCGGCGTCACTCCGGACTACACTAAGCTTGGGAAGGACGCCACGGATCACACCTGCCGATGGTGTTTCACAAGAGGACTGTGACTTGCTGTCCAGATCGATGTCCTCCTCGTCTATACTCGGGTCCTTGATCCTCAGGGGACTAAAGGACAGCTTGGGAGAATCGGAGTTTACCCTGGCAAGAGCCGGGGAGTCCCTGGCGTGGGGAGAGTGTGAGGGTGGCCCTGGGGAGAAGACCTCCTCATCCTCCTCACTGATGGCCCGACAGTGGTACCTCTCACGATCCACTGAGTCGAACCTGAAGACATCACTCTGGACAGCTCGAGGAGACCTGGCCGGGCCGGCGCTGCCACAGCTGCTGCTGGTACTGCTGCTGCTACTGCTGCCGCCTCCTCCTCCTCCTCCTCCTCCTCCTCCTCCTCCTCCTCCTTCCCCCGATCTATGCACCTGTATCACGCCGGGGGACCGCTGCTGCTGCTGTTGGGTGTCTGGCAGCGGGCTGGTGCCACCCACCTCCCCCGGGCCCTCCTTAGGGGACGGGGGAGTGTCCACCTTCATGGCCTCCTGACCAGACTCATCATGAACTGTAACTCGTGGACTGAGTCCGGGACTTACACCTGGACTGTGTCCGGGCACTGGACTGTGTCCAGGCACTGGGCTGTGACCGGGAACTGGGCTGTGGCCGGGCACTGGGCTGTGGCCGGGCACTGGGCTGTGGCCAGCTACTGGGCTGTGGCCAGCGACTGGGCTGTGGCCGGGAACAGGACTGAGGCCAGGGCTGAGTCCTGGGCTGGGCCCGGATTCGTCCCCTTGTTCCTGGCCTGGCCCCTGTGGTGCATCTTCAGGCTGTCGACTAAACATGAGTTCCTTGTCTACTTGTGCCTGCTGGGGCACGGGGTCCGGGGGCTTGTCCTGGGGCGGGTTATCCCTGGGGCAGGGCTCCTGTGTGGGCTTGTCGTCTGGGGAGCGTCGTTCAGCCTGCGAGGTCAGCTCGAGCACAACTTGGCTGAGCCGCTTCCTCTTGCGCAGGGCAGACGACTGATCGTGGTGATGAGCAGGACTGGCAGTAACAGTGCCATGCTCGCCGCTGATCATCGTGGGCGTGGGAGAGGGTGGACGAGGACGCGCCCTCGGGCGGGTGCCGTGGGTGGGACCCGGCTGCCCCCGCCTCGTCTCATCGTCGCGGACGTACAGCAGCCGGCCAGGGAGTCTCCTGAAACCACAAGAAGGTTAGGTTAGTCACGAGGACCCAGGCAGCAAAGGAGGCTACAATGTTAGGGTGCATCTATGACACGAGAACAGAAAAGCAAAGAATAGTATATATATAAGGCACATCTACAAGACTTCAGCGGTAAAGCAAAGAACAGTATGTATAATAATGATAATTGCGCGTCAAGAACAGAAGAAATATAGCCTAATTTGTACTCATTCCCTCTCTGTCATGTATAATGCGCCGCAACCAGCGCCAAGACTCACAGACTAATGCGTGGTATATATTCATCATTGCCAACACGTCTCCCCCCTTCCCTAAGTTTATCCAATGTCAATCCACTTTATTCTATCCCATGCACGCCTCTCACACTCCTTAATGTTCAGACCCCGATACTACTAAGCCTCCTTCACTCCATCATTCTATATCCTCCTGATAATTACGACGGTCAATTAAATGCAGTAGTTTCCCGTAAAGCTACATTCCCACTGAAGAAATTGCTCATTCACTCAGTCACCTGATATATGCTATATATGCTAATATATGCTACAGAGGCGAATCTTAAGATTACAATTAATGCAAAAATGGCTATTATGTCAGAGTTTTTCCCCCCCGGAAATCCGTATGTAACAGGAACACTGTTTATTGGTGATGATTATACAAATGATAATCATAAATATAAGAAAAAATAATATTGATATTAATGATAATGATAATGTATACGTGTGTATGTGGGTGGGCTGGGCCGTTCCTCGTCTGTTTCCTTGCGCTACCTGGCTGACGCGGGAGACGGCGATTAAATGTAATGAAAAATGAAAAAAATGATGATAAGATGATAATGATAGTAATGATAAAGATAATAATGATAACAGCATTATCATTATTATCATTATTTTCTTAAACTAATTATAATGATCGTTAATCCAGAACATATCTCTCTAATCCCATCTGTATATAGACAAGTAAAAGCATTAAGAGCACTTGCACTGGCGAGTAACCCAGGAGCCATGATTACGGTCACATCAAATTGGGGAACGATCGTTACTGGTCGAGGTCTGTTCCCATCGCAGAAATGTTCACAAATGTAGATCACATCTAGAGACCCACAGGACATGTGCTTCACAGGAGAACACTCAGAACAGAATTAATCTTCCTTTTCCAAAAAGATTCTTTCATGTTATCATATAAAGAAGGTCCTCTAGTTATGGCATTAACTGATTTATGAATAAGTGAAATAACGGTGTTTCATGGAACACTGACTTGCTTCACCCACAGTACAACACAGATGTTGGGAAAGAAATAAGCACGGATGGAAATATTGTGTTGGGGGGGGGTTCCAAATCCGTATTAGATTCCGTTGGGCAAGTATGAAGTTCTGTTGGCCAAGCATTAGCTTTGTTGGCCGAGTGTTGGGTTCTGTTGGCCAAGGATTAAGTTCCGTTGGCCTTTAGTGTGATTTCTTCAAGGCAATAAGCCAAGATGACACTTCAGGTTAAGCCTTTTAATACTAAAGGATATATCTTATGAAAGATCCGTTGGTAGAGTTATGGGTCTTGTAGCATTCAGTCTTTTAGATGCTGAGAAACAAATAAATGCTTCAAGTTTCATGAGTATCCCAGACAAAGAGACGTACATACACTTATAGATAACGACACTCTCTAGACAAATACGAGTCACACTCCTGTTTACCCTTTGGACATCACCGGAAACACCGTTTCAGCACATCCCAAGGCACCACGATGCCTCTGACATAAAGAGGACACAGAGCACTTACTATTCAAACGTCCTGCACACTCTGCACACTGACGCACACATAACATAACATCACAACACTTCGATGCCACTGACATAAAGAGAACACAGAGCACTTCCTATTCAAACGTCCTGCACACTCTGCACACTGACGCACACACAACATCACAACACTTTGATGCCTCTGACATAAAGAGGACACGGAGCACTTCCTATTCAAACGTCCTGCACACTCTGCACACTGACGCACACATAACATCACAACACTTTGTGACTCTGTCTTATTTCCAACACTCCAGTCGGAATTAAGACGGAGATTTTGTGGTGATGTTTGGATTTGAAAAGCTTTATAAATTGTTGGTACCTGATGAGGTGGTTGGTCTCCGTGAAACATGTATGGAAGACTACATGTTAAATAATATTATATGAACTCCTATTGAATTGCGATTTCACCTTCATATATATATATATATATATATATATATATATATATATATATATATATATATATATATATATATATATATATATATATATATATAGAAGGCGACTAAAAGGGAAGGGAGCGGGGTGATGGAAATCCTCCCCTCTCATTTTTTTTTTTCCAAAAGAAGGAACAGAGAAGGGGGCCAGGTGAGGATATTCCCTCAAAGGCCCAGTCCTCTGTTCTTAACGCTACCTTGCTAACGCGGGAAATGGCGAATAGTTTGAAAGAAAAGAAAGAATATATATATATTTTTCTTTTTTTTTTTTTTTATACTTTGTCGCTGTCTCCCGCGTTTGCGAGGTAGCGCAAGGAAACAGACGAAAGAAATGGCCCAACCCCCCCCCCCCATACACATGTACATACACACATCCACACACGCAAATATACATACCTACACAGCTTTCCATGGTTTACCCCAGACGCTTCACATGCCTTGATTCAATCCACTGACAGCACGTCAACCCCTGTATACCACATCGCTCCAATTCACTCTATTCCTTGCCCTCCTTTCACCCTCCTGCATGTTCAGGCCCCGATCACACAAAATCTTTTTCACTCCATCTTTCCACCTCCAATTTGGTCTCCCTCTTCTCCTCGTTCCCTCCACCTCCGACACATATATCCTCTTGGTCAATCTTTCCTCACTCATTCTCTCCATGTGCCCAAACCATTTCAAAACACCCTCTTCTGCTCTCTCAACCACGCTCTTTTTATTTCCACACATCTCTCTTACCCTTACGTTACTTACTCGATCAAACCACCTCACACCACACATTGTCCTCAAACATCTCATTTCCAGCACATCCATCCTCCTGCGCACAACTCTATCCATAGCCCACGCCTCGCAACCATACAGCATTGTTGGAACCACTACTCCTTCAAACATACCCATTTTTGCTTTCCGAGATAATGTTCTCGACTTCCACACATTTTTCAAGGCTCCCAAAATTTTCGCCCCCTCCCCCACCCTATATATATATATATATATATATATATATATATATATATATATATATATATATATATATATATATATATATATATGCTTTAACATTACTTCTCAATTCCTGCTTTGTTTGTAGCGTCCAGGAAATTATCCACTTGCCTTTGCAGAGAAAGTATCGACCAAAATCAATTTTCGTTATTTGTAATGATGAAGCAGAAACGAGAGCTTGGGTTGACAGCTGCCCACCCAAACATGGCCACGCCAACCCACGCCCCCTACCACACCAACCAACACTGACTCACACATGACTACACCAGCCATCTTACACACACACACACCTGACCACGCCAACCCTCCCACACACACACACCTGACCACGCCAACCCACGCCCCCTACCACACCTACCAACACTGACTCAAACATGACCACACCAACCAACCTACACACACACACACACCTGACCACACCAACCCTCCCATACACACACACACACACCTCACCACACCAACCTACATCTGACCATACCAAACCTCCCACACACACACACACACACACACACACACACACACACACACACACACACACACACACACACACACACACACACACACACACACACACACACATGACCACACCAACCCTCCCACGGACACATCTGACCAAACCAACACGTACATGACCATGCCAAACCTCCCACACACACACACACACACACACACACACACACACACATACACACATGACCACACCAACCCTCCCACACACATACATGACCACACCAACACTCCCACACACATACATGACCACACCAACCCTCCCACGGACACATCTGACCAAACCAACGCGTACATGACCATGCCAAACCTCCCACACACACACACACCTGACCACACCAACCCTCCCACGCACACACCTGACCTCGCCAACCCACATCTCACAAATACCTGACCATACTAGCCCTCCTACACACCAACCCACACCTGATCACATCGACTTACAGCTGACCATACCAGCCCACAAACACCTACATACACCTACCCATATACACCTGGCTACACCAATCTACACACACTTAGCCACACCAACCTGCACTTGAGCACACTAACCCAAACACCTGACTAAAACTCATCCACACACGACCATACCAACCTACACACCCGACCACACCAACCCATGCACAAGACCACACCAGCCCATACACCCGACCACACCAACCCATACACCCGACCACACCAACCCAAGCACACGACCACACCATCCCAAGCACACGACCACACCAACCCACACACACGACCACACCAACCCACACACACGACCACGCCAACCTACACACACGACCACACCAACCCAAGCACACGACCACACCAACCCAAGCACATGACCACACCAACCCACACACACGACCACACCAACCCAAACACCCGACCACACGAACCCACACACCCAAACACACACCCGACCACACCAACCCATACACCCGACCACACCAACCCAAGCACACGACCACACCATCCCAAGCACACGACCACACCAACCCACACACACGACCACACCAACCCACACACACGACCACACCAACCTACACACACGACCACACCAACCCAAGCACACGACCACACCAACCCAAGCACATGACCACACCAACCCACACACACGACCACACCAACCCAAGCACACGACCACACCATCCCAAGCACACGACCACACCAACCCACACACACGACCACACCAACCCACACACACGACCACACCAACCTACACACACGACCACACCAACCCAAGCACACGACCACACCAACCCATACACACGACCACACCAACCCACACACCCAAACACACACCCGACCACACCAACCCATACACACGACCACACCAACCCACACACACGATCACACCAACCCACACACCCAAACGCACCAACCCATACACACGACCACACCAACCCACACACACGACCACACCAACCCACATACCCAACCACACCAACCCATACACACGACTACACCAACCCATACACACGACCTCACTAACCCACACAACCGACCACACCAACCTACACACCCGACCACACCAACCCAAGCACACTACCACACCAAAACACACACACGATCACACCAACCTACACACACGACCACACCAACCCATACACACGACCACACCAACCCACACACCCGACCACACCAACCTACACACCCGACCACATCAACCCAAGCACACTACCACACCAACCAAAACATACAACCACACCAACCCACACACCTGACCAAACCACGCACACCCACCTCAATACCTAACCACACCAACCCCCCCCTACCACCACCTAACCTCACCAATCCACAAACTTAACCACTCCCCCCCCCCACCAACACCCCACACCCAACCCCTCTCCTCTGACCTCACTGGAGCCACCCTCCCTGACCGACTACTCATGCATTCCTTACATCTAGTGTCACCCGCCTCCCTCTGGCTCACAAACAGGACACTGAGTGAGCTGCCAACCCTCAGTGATTCGTAATCACCATCCACAACCCTGGTTGTTTTCTTGCGAGTCACGTCATAACAGGAACCAGGCGGAGCAGGTCAGGGTGATTCCCCCACTCTTTCTCAGGGGAGGGGGTGTGGGCGGTTCCCTTAACCCTCTCCGGGGGTTGTGGGTGGCGGTGTTTTTTGTGAATCAGGTGATAACAAGGATCAGGTGGAGGAGGTCAGGGAGATTCCCTCAGGTCCTCTGGGGGCTGGGGAGCTCCCTCCAACCCTCTCCGTGGGCTGTGGGCGGCTCCCCCAGCCTTCTTCGGGGGTTGTGGGTGGTGGCGTGTTCTTGTGAATCAGGTAATAACAAGAATCAGGTGGAGATGGTCAAGGAGATTCCCCCAACCTCTCTGGGAGGGTTGTGAGTGGGTGCCTTAACCTTCTCTGGGGGTTATGGATGGCTCCCCAACCCTCTCCGGGGAGTGGTGGAGGCGCGGGGCTGTGACTGAGGCTCAGAAGGCCAACGGAACCGAACACAGTTGACTGGTCTGTCCTCAGAACGCCTTCTGGCCATTACACCTCACCTTGACGTCTGTAATTTCGTCTTCTTTTTATCTAACTTTTTTCTATGAACGATGTGTACATGCTTATGGTGTTTGTGTGTGTGTGTGTGTGTGTGTGTGTGTGTGTGTGTGTGTGTGTGTGTGTGTGTGTGTGTGTGTGTATGTGTGTGTGTGTGTGTGTGTGTGTGTGTGGTTATGTGTCAGAACGTATGATGACTTCTAACTACTACGTGTCCTGTCTGCCTATGTTTGTATCTTTCTATGGGCGTATTTGTATATGTGTATGTATATATGTGTTTGATTGTCTATGTGTGTCTGATGGTCTCCATGTGCACACCTACGTGTTTGTCCGTCTGTATCTACGTACAGGTGTGCATACTTCGTAGTTTGTGTGCCCCAGTTCTGGTTGTCTTGGGTGGATAGTAAAGTGAGAAAAGAGAAAGAAGAAATGAATCAGCGGACCTGATATAGGAAGAGGAATGGACAAGAAGGAAGACAATGCCATAGCTGCGTCAGCCGTGGAAAGGAGGTGGTATGATAACGGTCAATCCTCGAGTAGTTGCCATCAAAGAAACCACGGGAAACAGCAGCCATGCGCGTTACAAGGGCTCAACCCTTGGTGACGGGGACACGCACAAACAGCTCACGAGAGCAGTGGGGGAAATGGTACCTGTGAAACAGGGAGAGGGAAGCAACGTCACGATGGACAGATAAGGATGAGACTATAAGACGTAACGGCCGATATGGATAATCATTACGGCACCCATACACCACCCTTGCTAACACACTCACTCGCCTTCCTCCCAGAACACTCGCCTCTCTTCCTCATTCCTATCGTATCAAAGTACATACATACTCACAATTACAGGATAACTTCCTCACATTCTCTAACGTATTCTCACTATTCCTCATTCGGAAGAGCTGCTATCACATCCATAGTTCTCACCATCACAAAATCCCTGGGATTATCCCAGACGACATACATAGCGCGTCCAAAGCTTTTTGGAATGCACGTTTTGTGACGCTGATCATGTGGGGTTTTCAGGACAAGAGTGGAAAATGTGGTTATGTCCAACACCTTTAAGTTACCACAGAGTTGAACTGTGGTGTTAAGATGTTGAACGGAGAGGGGGGAAAACGAGTGACATTTAGGTAGGGACGCTGAGAGCAATTGTGTTCGAGCATCATCGAATCTGACCACCAAGTCACTGCTTGCCATATTCCAATGATTCTGTACAGGATCGAACTGGGAGACAGGAACCACGTCGTACATGACGGAAAACGAGCACTGGTGTGAGGACCAGAGGAATGGCGACTGTGTAGTGTGGAGTGATCAGTGTTGCAGTTTTTTTCTACATGTTAACTGAGGTGGCAAGGGCAACTTGTCAATGCCATCTCATCAGCGCTATCTATCTATCTATCTATGTATTTATCTATCTATCTATCTACCCTAGACCATGCCAGGGACTCATTTTATCAATCAAATCCCTAGAGAATGATAAACATTTAGGTTGTCTGTTGACTGACTGCCGCAACTAGGATTCGAACCTGTGCATGTTCGACCCCGGGCGGCCCATAAGTGCGTCATGGTCAATCACTTTAGAATTCAGTATGGTCAGAAGAAAGTACTTATTCACATCACTTAAATTCCCTCACTTACTTGGAGGCAAGCCAAGGCCTTGTTTCCTCGTCTGGCAAAGAACCTCACTCACTTCCTACAATATATTACTTGCGTTCCGCTGAACCTTCTCTAGGAGCACTATGCCCTTCTTTTTACTCGAGAAATATATATATATATATATATATATATATATATATATATATATATATATATATATATATATATATATATATATATATATATATATTCGAAAGGATCACAATTTTGCGCGTGATCAAGATATTCCTATGAGTCCTCGGGGAAAATGAAACACGAAAAGTGTTTCATTTTCCCCGTGGACTCATAGGAATATATATATATATATATATATATATATATATATATATATATATATATATATATATATATATATATATATATATATATATATATACCATCATTATGAGTTCTACCCACACACACCCACAGGCAGGATTACTTCACCAGGATCCTTGTGTGTATGTGTTTGCGTGCGTGTGTTTGTGTGTGTGTGTGTGTGTGTGTGTGTGTATGTGTGTGTGTGTGTGTGTGTGTGTGTGTGTGTGTGTGTCCCTCGCCATGCCGGAGATCCTTGAGGTGAGGCTGGAACATCCGGTCGAGCAGGACGGGGAAGTGCACCTCGCGTGCGCCCCAGACCCACAGAAAACCCGACCCGTCCCACCCATCCTGACGCAGGGGGTGTGGTGCACAGGGTGACGACGGACGCACTCACCCACCCACCCACACACCCTGGCTGGGTGGTTAGGTGGGCGGCTGACGGCAAGGAGGGTGTCCCTCACTATTAGGAAACGGAGATATTACTATTATCGTATTATAAGCATCTCATCCATGATGCTACGGCAGCTCCCCCCGGCCTCCTATCGCCTTTCCAAGTTTGCCATTTCCCACGTAAACGAAGAAGCGTCACGAAGGAAGGGATGACTGAACGTTAGAAGGGGAAAGATATTCTTTCGGAAAGCAATACAGGAGGGGAAGATTTCCAGTGACTGACGCTCACTCCCCTTTCAGTCGCCTTCTACGACACGCAGGGAATACGTGGGAGGCATTCTTTCCCTCCTGTCCCCAGGGATATATATATATATATATATATATATATCTTTCAAAACACCCACTTCTGCTCTCTCAACCACACTCTTTTTATTACCACACATCTCTCTTACCCTTTTATTACTTACTCGATCAAACCACCTCACATCACATATCGTCCTCAAACATCTCATTTCCAACACATCCACCCTCCTGCGCACAATTCTATCTATAGCCCACATGGAGAGAATGAGTGAGGAAAGATGGACAAAGAGGATATATGTGTCAGAGGTGGAGGGAACGAGAAGTGGGAGACCAAATTGGAGGTGGAAAGATGGAGTGAAAAAGGCTTTGAGTGATCAGGGCTTGAACATGCAGGAGGGTGAAAGGCGTGCAAGGAATAGAGTGAATTGGAACGATGTGGTATACCGGGGTCGACGTGCTGTCAATGGATTGAACGTGAAGCGTCTGGGGTGGAAAGGGAGCTGTGGTTTCGGTGCATTATACATGACAGCTAGAGACTGAGTGTGAACGAATGTGGCCTTTGTTGTCTTTTCCTAGCGCTACCTCGCACACATGAGGGGGGAGGGGGTTTTCATTACATGTGTGGCGAGGTGGCGACGGGAATGAACAAGGGCAGACAGTATGAACTATGTACATGTGTATATATGTATATGTCTCTGTGTGTATATATATGTATACGTTGAGATGTATAGATATGTATATGTACTGTGTGTGGACGTGTATGTATATACATGTGTATGTATATGAGTGGATGGGCCGTTCTTTGTCCGTTTCCTGGTGCTACCTCGCTGACACGGGAAGCAGTGATTAAGTATGATATATATATATATATATATATATATATATATATATATATATATATATATATATATATATATATATATATATATATGTATATATATATATATGGAGGAGGGTTAAGGGTTACTGACCACATATCATCTGCGTGTCGTGGGCGACGACTTAATGGGCCACTGGTACGGCCCTGGACGACAAGGGTAGCGCCACCCGGGCCAGATAAGGGCCTGGCCAGCAGGGAAGCCCCCCACACCACACGCCAGGCTGATGACAACCTGCAGTGTCGGGTTTCCCTCACGTCATCTCTCTCTCTCTCTCTCTCTCTCTCTCTCTCTCTCTCTCTCTCTCTCTCTCTCTCTCTCTCTCTCTCTCCCTCTCTATTTGTTGACCCAGGGGAGTGATGTGATCGAGTACGTGTGTTGACCCAGGGGAGCGATGTGATCGCGCGCTTGTGTTGACCCAGGGGAGAGATGTGATCGAGCGCGTGTGTTGACCCAGGAGAGGGTTGTGATCGCGCGCTTGTGTTGACCCAGGGGAGGGATGTGATCGAGTGCGTGTGTTGACCCAGGGGAGGGATGTGATCGAGTGCGTGTGTTGACTCAGGGGAGGGATGTGATCGAGTGCGTGTGATGGCATCACATTTTTGGAAAGTCAGGAGTGTTGTGGAAGAGTGTGCCTCGCTGGCTGGGTGACTGGTTGAGTGGGGAACTGGCTGGGTGACTGGTTGAGTGGGTAACTGGCTGGGTGACTAGTTGAGTGGGGAACTGGCTGGGTGACTGGTTGAGTGGGGAACTGGCTGGGTGACTGGTTGAGTGGGGAACTGGCTGGGTGACTGGTTGAGTGGATAACTTGCTGGCTGGTTGGCTGTCTGGCTGGCCAAGTGCTTGCTGTTTCTCCTCGTGTCCTTCACTGTACATGTTACACTCGTGTATCCCTACAAGCGAACTAACAAGCAGTATGTGTTACCTTAACAAGCACGCGTCCATTACAATCGTGTTTGCTAGTTTCAGTGAAAGAGCACACTTGGGTTTTCCATAAAAGACAGGAAAAAAAGGAATTTATATAACTTCCTTTTTTTCTCCACGTTACGTTTTCCATTAGAGAAAAGCAATGAATTCATATTCCATTTTCTCCGTTGGTATACATATATGTGCTTTCCTTGCGGTAAATTTTGACATGTTTACAAACCACATAATTAGAAGGGGGTGGACTGTGGTGGGAGTGGTGTGGTGGAGGGGTGTGGTAGACACACAGAATCAACATGGTTTACACCATTTACTAAGCAGTTTACCACCCCTCCCCTTAAACCCCTTACACAGAATCAACATGGTTTACACCATTTACCAAGCAGTTTACCACCCCTCCCCTTAAACCCCTTACACAGAATCAACATGGTTTACACCATTTACTAAGCAGTTTATTACCTCCCCCGTCCCTCCTAACCCCCCCCCCCCCCCCCCGCTCAGTTTACGTCTCGTTTACGCAGGCAAGAATGAGGTGAGGTAACACTCAATACGTGAAAAACGCGTAGGTCGCCTCGGCGGTTGCCCCTTCCCACGCCTCCCTTACGACCACATCAGCTACTTTCACGTCCGCTTGCTGTGTCTGCTTGGCGCGAGGTTTGACATTCCATTCTCAGGTCTCGGGTGGCGTGAGACGGAGGCGGTGGTCGAGCAAGGGTGGGATGGCACAGTCTGACCCCCGGACCCACCTTCCTTCCTTCAACTGTTTTATCCTACCGTCACGAGAGATTTGAAAGCCATGCAGAATGCTTTCATTTTCTTCCCCCCCCCCCCCTTCCTTCCTTCCTTCGTTTGAGTGTGTGTGTGTGTGTCTGTCTATCTGTCTATCTGTGTTTCTGTGTGTGTGTGTGTGTGTGTGTGTGTGTGTGTGTGTGTGTGTGTGTGAGTGTGTGTGTGTCTATGTCTGTCTGTCTGTCTATCTGTGTTTCTGTGTGTGTGTGTGTGTGTGTGTGTGTGTGTGTCTATGTCTGTCTGTCTGTCTATCTGTGTTTCTGTGTGTGTGTGTGTGTGTGTGTGTGTGTGTGAACTGCATATATACAACACTGTTTTTGCACAGATCACGAACACGTCATATGCCCGCGTGATCCACGTATGGCTTCCCTTCATGCACCACCGTGGTAGACTATACATGGTGCCTTACCCATGACACTACACATGTCACACCACTGTACATGGTGCCTTACCCATGACACTACACATGTCACACCACTGTACATGGTGCCTTACCCATCACACTACACATATCACACCACAGTACATGGTGCCTTACCCATGACACTACACATGCCACACCACTGTACATGGTGCCTTACCCATGACACTACACATGTCACACCACAGTACATGGTGCCTTACCCATGACACTACACATGTCACACCACTGTACATGGTGCCTTACCCATGACACTACACATATCACACCACAGTACATGGTGCCTTACCCATCACACTACACATATCACACCACTGTACATGGTGCCTTACCCATGACACTACACATGTCACACCACTGTACATGGTGCCTTACCCATCACACTACACATGTCACACCACTGTACACGGTGCCTTACCCATCACACTACACATATCACACCACTGTACATGGAGCCTTACCCATCACACTACACATGTCACACCACTGTACCAGCTCCTCGGCTTCATAATGCAAACGGTGCGCCTCAACTCGAAAAAATTGCTTCAGAAACGTCATTGCAGGACAAGCAGCGTGTAACAGAGCTTCACGTAGCGAGTAACATAGCCAGAGCTGCTCACAAGTAGTAAGTAACATAGCTATATATATACAGGTGCTACCGGACTGCCTGCAAGATGTAACACTGCGAGTGTCAGGTCATCCTTGGCGAAACTGTATTACTGAAATTACAGTCTCGTCAAAGAACTTCTCACTCTGAAGGAGTCCGCATTCTCCTGCCACTGGAAGTAGCGCAGCCTTGGGGCAGCTTGCTATATCAAGCAACACATCTGTCAACGCCTCTCTAACAACTCATTTCCACCCAGTACCCCGCTGGTAAATGCCAGGTGCACCCAGTACCCCGCTGGTAAATGCCAGTTCCACCTAGTACCCCCCTGGTTAATGCCAGTTCCACCTAGTACCCCCCTGGTAAATGCCAGTTCCACCTAGCGCCCCCTTGATAAATGCCAGTGCCACTCAGTGCCCCCTGATCAATGCCAGCGCCACCCAGTGCCCCCTGATCAATGCCAGTGCCACCCAGTACCCCCTAGTAAATGCCAGTTCCACCTAGTGCCCCCTTGATAAAATGCCAGTTCCACCCAGTACCCCCTGATCAATGCCAGCGCCACCCAGTGCCCCCTGATCAATGCCAGCGCCACCCAGTGCCCCCTGATCAATGCCAGCGCCACCCAGTGCCCCCTGATCAATGCCAGCGCCACCCAGTGCCCCCTGATCAATGCTAGCGCCACCCAGTGCCCCCTGATCAATGCTAGCGCCACCCAGTGCCCCCTGGTCAATGCCAGCGCCACCCAGTGCCCCCTGATCAATGCCAGCGCCACCCAGTGCCCCCTGATCAATGCTAGCGCCACCCAGTGCCCCCTGATCAATGCTAGCGCCACCCAGTGCCCCCTGATCAATGCCAGCGCCACCCAGTGCCCCCTGATCAATGCCAGCGCCACCCAGTGCCCCCTGGTAAATGCCAGTTCCACCTAGTGCCCCCTGATCAATGCCAGTGCCACCCAGTGCCCCCTGATCAATGCTAGCGCCACCCAGTGCCCCCTGGTAAATGCCAGTTCCACCTAGTGCCCCCTTGATAAAATGCCAGTTCCACCCAGTACCCCCTGATCAATGCCAGCGCCACCCAGTGCCCCCTGATCAATGCCAGCGCCACCCAGTGCCCCCTGATTAATGCTAGCGCCACCCAGTGCCCCCTGATCAATGCCAGCGCCACCCAGTGCCCCCTGATCAATGCCAGCGCCACCCAGTGCCCCCTGATCAATGCTAGCGCCACCCAGTGCCCCCTGATCAATGCTAGCGCCACCCAGTGCCCCCTGATCAATGCCAGCGCCACCCAGTGCCCCCTGATCAATGCCAGCGCCACCCAGTGCCCCCTGATCAATGCTAGCGCCACCCAGTGCCCCCTGGTAAATGCCAGTTCCACCTAGTGCCCCCTTGATAAAATGCCAGTTCCACCCAGTACCCCCTGATCAATGCCAGCGCCACCCAGTGCCCCCTGATCAATGCCAGCGCCACCCAGTGCCCCCTGATCAATGCTAGCGCCACCCAGTGCCCCCTGATCAATGCCAGTGCCACCCAGTGCCCCCTGATCAATGCCAGCGCCACCCAGTGCCCCCTGATCAATGCCAGTGCCACCCAGTGCCCCCTGATCAATGCCAGTGCCACCCAGTGCCCCCTGATCAATGCTAGCGCCACCCAGTGCCCCCTGATCAATGCCAGTTCCACCCAGTACCCCTGATCAATGCTAGCGCCACCCAGTGCCCCCTGATCAATGCTAGCGCCACCCAGTGCCCCCTGATCAATGCCAGCGCCACCCAGTGCCCCCTGATCAATGCCAGCGCCACCCAGTGCCCCCTGATCAATGCCAGCGCCACCCAGTGCCCCCTGATCAATGCCAGTGCCACCCAGTGCCCCCTGATCAATGCTAGCGCCACCCAGTGCCCCCTGATCAATGCCAGCGCCACCCAGTGCCCCCTGATCAATGCCAGCGCCACCCAGTGCCCCCTGATCAATGCCAGTGCCACCCAGTGCCCCTTGATCAATGCCAGTGCCACCCAGTGCCCCCTGATCAATGCCAGCGCCACCCAGCGCCCCCTGATCAATGCCAGTGCCACCCAGTGCCCCCTGATCAATGACAGTGCCACCCAGTGCCCCCTGATCAATGCCAGTGCCACCCAGTGCCCCCTGATCAATGCCAGTGCCACCCAGTGCCCCCTGATCAATGCCAGTGCCACCCAGTGCCCCCTGATCAATGCCAGTGCCACCCAGTGCCCCTAGATACAACCCAGTATCTAGAAGTGCCCCAGTAGATTCAAGTGCCCCCCCCTCCAGTGCCCCAATCCCCCCCCCCCCCCCACGCACCTCCAGATCACCTGCTGCGCCCTCCCCCTGAACACCAACCCACACCTGCGTGCCTTACCTATCAGCCCACCCGAGCACCAGCCAGAGGGTAGCCCACCCATCATCCCCCACCCCCCACGGCGCGATAAGATTCTGATAACGCCCCCCCACCCCCCACTTTTACCCCCACCCTCAACTCCACCCCCAACCCCAGCCACACCCCAGAGCAATCGCCAGAGATACATTCTTCTGTAGTAAAGTTTTATCATGCTCAGGTTTTAATCACTGGTAAGAAGTTCCCTTACGATGGTACGGGTGATTGCGGCTCTAATCAAGGCCATCTCATTAACGATATATATATATATATATATATATATATATTTTTTTTTTTTTTTTTTTTTTTTTTTTTTTTTTTTTTTTTTTTATACTTTGTCGCTGTCTCCCGCGTTTGCGAGGTAGCGCGAGGAAACAGACGAAAGAAATGGCCCAACCCCCATACACACGTACATACACACGTCCACACACGCAAATATACATACCTACACAGCTTTCCATGGTTTACCCCAGACGCTTCACATGCCTTGATTCAATCCACTGACAGCACGTCAACCCCTGTATACCACATCGCTCCAATTCACTCTATTCCTTGCCCTCCTTTCACCCTCCTGCATGTTCAGGCCCCGATCACACAAAATCTTTTTCACTCCATCTTTCCACCTCCAATTTGGTCTCCCTCTTCTCCTCGTTCCCTCCACCTCCGACACATATATCCTCTTGGTCAATCTTTCCTCACTCATTCTCTCCATGTGCCCAAACCATTTCAAAACACCCTCTTCTGCTCTCTCAACCACGCTCTTTTTATTTCCACACATCTCTCTTACCCTTACGTTACTTACTCGATCAAACCACCTCACACCACACATTGTCCTCAAACATCTCATTTCCAGCACATCCATCCTCCTGCGCACAACTCTATCCATAGCCCACGCCTCGCAACCATACAACATTGTTGGAACCACTATTCCTTCAAACATACCCATTTTTGCTTTCCGAGATAATGTTCTCGACTTCCACACATTTTTCAAGGCTCCCAAAATTTTCGCCCCCTCCCCCACCCTATGATCCACTTCCGCTTCCATGGTTCCATCCGCTGACAGATCCACTCCCAGATATCTAAAACACTTCACTTCCTCCAGTTTTTCTCCATTCAAACTCACCTCCCAATTGACTTGACCCTCAACCCTACTGTACCTAATAACCTTGCTCTTATATATATATATATATATATATATATATATATATATTTTGGACAATCACATGTTTACCAAATGGCGTCCTAGCTTCGTCTCTTCGATGTATATCAACTGACTGTTATATTTCTCTCTTGTGTCTACCCTGACGATGTGATTATTACACGAAAGTGCACTTGGGAACTTTTCGTGTTTCATTTTCCCCGTGAACTCATAGGATTATATATATATATATATATATATATATATATATATATATATATATATGGTAGAGGATGTGTGGATCAGGTGTTTGCTTTGAAGAATGTATGTGAGAAATACTTAGAAAAGCAAATAGATTTGTATGTAGCATTTATGGATCTGGAGAAGGCATATGATAGAGTTGATAGAGATGCTCTGTGGAAGGTATTAAGAATATATGGTGTGGGAGGCAAGTTGTCAGAAGCAGTGAAAAGTTTTTATCGAGGATGTAAGGCATGTGTACGTGTAAGAAGAGAGGAAAGTGATTGGTTCTCAGTGAATGTAGGTTTGCGGCAGGGGTGTGTGATGTCTCCATGGTTGTTTAATTTGTTTATGGATGGGGTTGTTAGGGAGGTGAATGCAAGAGTTTTGGAAAGAGGGGCAAGTATGAAGTCTGTTGGGGATGAGAGAGCTTGGGAAGTGAGTCAGTTGTTGTTCGCTGATGATACAGCGCTGGTGGCTGATTCATGTGAGAAACTGCAGAAGCTGGTGGCTGAGTTTGGTAAAGTGTGTGGAAGAAGAAAGTTAAGAGTAAATGTGAATAAGAGCAAGGTTATTAGGTACAGTAGGGGTGAGGGTCAAGTCAATTGGGAGGTGAGTTTGAATGGAGAAAAACTGGAGGAAGTGAAGTGTTTTAGATATCTGGGAGTGGATCTGGCAGCGGATGGAACCATGGAAGCGGAAGTGGATCATAGGGTGGGGGAGGGGGCGAAAATTCTGGGAGCCTTGAAGAATGTGTGGAAGTCGAGAACATTATCTCGGAAAGCAAAAATGGGTATGTTTGAAGGAATAGTGGTTCCAACAATGTTGTATGGTTGCGAGGCGTGGGCTATGGATAGAGTTGTGCGCAGGAGGATGGATGTGCTGGAAATGAGATGTTTGAGGACAATGTGTGGTGTGAGGTGGTTTGATCGAGTAAGTAACGTAAGGGTAAGAGAGATGTGTGGAAATAAAAAGAGCGTGATTGAGAGAGCAGAAGAGGGTGTTTTGAAATGGTTTGGGCACATGGAGAGGATGAGTGAGGAAAGATTGACCAAGAGGATATATGTGTCGGAGGTGGAGGGAACGAGGAGAAGAGGGAGACCAAATTGGAGGTGGAAAGATGGAGTGAAAAAGATTTTGTGTGATCGGGGCCTGAACATGCAAGAGGGTGAAAGGAGAGCAAGGAATAGAGTGAATTGGATCGATGTGGTATACCGGGGTTGACGTGTTGTCGGTGGGTTGGATCGGGGCGTGTGAGGCGTCTGGGGTAAACCATGGAAAGCTGTGTAGGTATGTATATTTGCGTGTGTGGACGTATGTATATACATGTGTATGGGGGTGGGTTGGGCCATTTCTTTCGTCTGTTTCCTTGCGCTACCTCGCAAACGCGGGAGACAGCGACAAAGAAAAAAAAAAATATATATATATACATATATATATATATATATATATATATATATATATATATATATATATATATATATATATCTATATATATATATATATATATATATATATATATATATATATATATATACGATAGTTTTTTTCATTTTCCAAAAGAAGGAAGGGGGCCAGGTGAGGATATTCCCTAAAAGGCCCAGTTCTCTGTCCTTAACGCTACCAGGCTAATGCGGGAAATGGCGAATAGTATGAAAGAGAAAAGAAAAAGATATACGATAGTTTGTTTATACGTTATGTTGTGGATGTGTTCACAATCATATTGCCTAGTGTGGGGCAGGTTTGACAGGAGGGAGTGATCTATGGGCAAGCCAGACACGTCACTCATAAAAGTAATATAAATAACAATAAGTATATTTATGATGCTGTTGACCTCGTATATCACCTCTGTTCTTTTTTTTATATCAGCCAGCATAGCATTATCACCAATCATTATTAGTTATCACCGAGTCTTTTCTTGATCCAAAAATATTAGTGTAAATGTGAACTGGGTTGCCTGCATGTGTAAGAGGATGTCATCTGTCATCCACCCTGGGGGGACACAGGGGTAGGAAGAAGACGACCCACGTTATATTCTACGTGACGAAGGTGACGAAGGTTTAGATGAAGGTGAGGGTTGGAAGGGTTAGTGTGGTAGTCCCAGGGCTGCAGTGTGGATGCAAGTCGGGCAAGCAATGTCCAGAAGTGTAGGTGAGATGCGATGGAAAATGAAATGACTGTGGACAGGGAATGGTTTGAGGAGTGAAGAAGGACAGTGTGTGTGTGAGAGAGAGAGAGAGAGAGAGAGAGAGAGAGAGAGAGAGAGAGAGAGAGAGAGAGGGGGGATATAGCAGTGTAGTCATGGTATGAAGCGGAGCATGTTATAGAGAACCATAACGGATTTGCTGAAATGGTTTGGCGATATGGAGAGGATGAGTGAAGAGAGACTGTTTACAGAATCATGTGAGTCAAAAGTGGAGGGGAACAAGCAGGAGGAGGGAGAACGAGATGGAAGGATCGCGTAAAAGATACATCGAGTTCTTGAGGGTGGGAGGCGTGTATGGGACAGAGCAAACTAGAACGGTGTGGTATACAGTGGGCGACGTGTTCTCAGCTCGCTGAACCATGGCGTGTGAAGCAGTCAGGGGAAACCATGAGAAGGTCTGTTGGGGCTTGGCTATGGGGTCGGGGGTTCTGGGCTCGGTGTATTATACACGACAGCTACTGAGTGGACGTGAAGAAATGAGTGCCGTTTCGTTGTTACCGGCGCTACTTCATTAACGCGGGAAACTTTGAAAATGGATAAATAGAAGGAAAATATAGAGAAAAAAGTCCGTTTATATATATATATATATATATATATATATATATATATATATATATATATATATATATATATATATATATTAACGTCAGGGTGTGAGTGTCCAGGTAGATAGGGTGTCCAGGTTGGGGGGGTGCCTGGTGCCCTCCGCCTCCGGCAGCGCCGCCTTCGGTCCAGTCAAATTAATGATCCAAGCCTGGCTGGCGCGGTCGTGTCCCCGATGACGTCAGTATCACGTCACACTCCCACTCTGGTGACGCAAGCAGGACGTCATTCTCTCATATCTTCTTCAACATTTGTTGCATCGGCAAGGTTAACATGGACGCCCTGTATTTCCAAGGTCATACACACACACACACACACACACACACACACACACACACACACACACACATATATATATATATATATATATATATATATATATATATATATATATATATATATATATATATATTATATATATATTATTAGCCCAGAAATTGAAGCTTGGTCAGAGGTGAAATTTCCTGTGCGTCAGAAGCAGGCGTGTGTTTACCAGCGTTCCATTCTGAACACTGGAACTAACTTTTACAATCTGAACACAAGGAACGTGGGACTATCCATTACCTTCAAATTTGGTTCTTAATTCAAAAGATAGATTCATAAGCGGTGAAGAAGGCATCTCTCAGAGTCCACAGGTTACGAACCTTCGTACATTACGTTATTCGTTATATGATTACGGGACTTGTGGGAGCCCACGGGAAGGTTAGACAACAGGAGAACCTGACAGTCCATAACATTATTTGTGGTACAGAGAGAGAGAGAGAGAGAGAGAGAGAGAGAGAGAGAGAGAGAGAGAGAGAGAGAGAGAGAGAGAGGATAAGGGGGAGCAGTAAAGTACAATCCGTTTACATTATATTCACTCAACGTACAAAATGTCGGAGACATAGTGGAAAAAAAAATTAGGGGGCATAGTGGAAAAAAATTAGGGGACATAGTGGAAGAGAATTCGGGGACATAGTGGGAGAAAATCAGGGGACATAGTGGAAGAAAATTAGGGGACATAGTGGAGGAAAATTAGGGGTCATAGTGGAAAAAAATTCGGGGACATGGAAGAAAATTAGGGGACATAGTGGAAGAAAATCAGGGGACGTAGTGAAAGAGAATTAGGAGACATAGTGGAGGTAAATTACGGGACATAGTGGAAGAAAATCAGGGGACATAGTGGGAAAGAAATGAGTGTGTTGGAAAGCAATGGTCTGTACATATTGGACGCACACAGCTCAGCGTCCCGCCTCGCTGGCTTAGAAGGCCAGCCCTGGAAGTGCTCCTCACCCTCTGCCTCTCACGTAAGGCGGCTGGATTGTGTGTGAGACACATATCCGAATTCTAGTTTCATTTCCCACACGTCTTGGAGACATTAGCAACGCACTTGCCTGACTGTGGTAACGCACCTCTATAAAGGTGTGTGGGTGAGGTGGAGGGAGGGATGTGTGTGGAGGAGGAGGAGGAGGATGAAGGGGAAACATAACGAAAGTTTTGAGATGTGTTTTTAAGATTATTGTGGGTGGTTGGTTGGCTGATGGACGGGTATGGTGGCCGCTGGGAGTTTGTCCAGTGGTAGTCACGATGACCAAACAGACGAGGGCGCGGGGCTAGAACTGTTTACTCTCTCTCTCTCTCTCTCTCTCTCTCTCTCTCTCTCTCTCTCTCTCTCTCTCTCTCTCTCTCTCTCTCTCTCTCTCTCCCTGTTGGGAGTATGGTATCTGGTAGGTTCTGGTGGTCGGCCACCAACCTGGCCATTGGGGAAGGTTTGGTGACAGCTGCGCCCGGGGTGAGCCAGCACTTCAGTGGCTGTCAAGTGTCACTCCTTTGGCCCAGGTAGCTGTGGTGGGTTTTTTTTCCCCACCTCACCCACACGTGAGGTGTTGGCTTTCACTCCACAAACACACGTTCTCTCCAGCCCACACATAACACCCGACGCCACGTAACCCACACGACTCGTTCCTCGCGACTCTGTTTCCCTGCAGTGAGCACTACGCGTTCACCTGCCTTGTGGCGATATAAGAACTCGTCAGAACTCTCTCGCTGTGTTGAGGGCCACGCGCTAGCCTGCCTTTTGGTAGCGCTCTTGGTGTGGTGAGCGCTACACACACACACACACAGTACACTATGCCCCCGCCTAGCGCCACCCACACAGCCAGATTCCGTGTCGGGCAAGGGGTCGAAAGAGGAAATAACAAGGGCAAGGCCCTTGGGAAGGCCCTACGGCCAAGACGGCCTGCTACACCCGGTTTAGCCAAGGCTCACACACACACACACACACACACACACACATGGTAATCACTGTGTGTCAAAGGGGGGGGGGGGTGGTTAAACAGCCCACCACCACCCTCTACCACTAACAAGGACGGCTCATTCTGACGACTTCATTACGGCAGTTAAGGAGTTGCGGTTCCGCACGCTGACCTCCGAATGCCTTCCAGACATTGACCTTCTCTCTCTCTCTCTCTCTCTCTCTCTCTCTCTCTCTCTCTCTCTCTCTCTAATCGTGACCTGTCGGAAGTGGCTTTGAGGAGGAGTGTGTGTGTGTGTGTGTGTGTGTGTGTGTGTGTGTGTGTGTGTGTGTGTGTGTGTGAGGAGCGGCATCAGGTGAGCGACTTATGATAAAATCGTAAGGGGGCAAAGTGCGAGAGGCGGTGAGATGGCGAACTAAGAGAGAGAGAGAGAGAGAGAGAGAGAGAGAGAGAGAGAGAGAGAGAGAGGTAGCTTTGCATGCAGGCTCCTCCTCCTCCTGCTGATGATGAGATAAGGGGAATCTAAGACCAGAGTCTGTTGTCATCCAGTACACTTGGAGGACCACAATCAAACACGTGTGAACACCACGTATTTCTCCACCACATATTTTCCCTCCATTCGTTTTCCAGGCTTAAGAAACGTGAAACCAAACCATTATGATCTGGGTCCAGTTCAATATATACAGTTATCCCGAGCAATGATGGTCGTAATTAAGGACCATTATGTATATATATATTCTTTTTCCTGGTTTTGTATTTCTTCGGATGGCTGGGCGTAAGAAATGTATCATTTCGAGACGAAGCCAAGACTCTCTCAGTGCATCAAGAGGAGTTTGTGTTAGCCCTAATCTAGACCATCCCATTAACGATATATATATATATATATATATATATATATATATATATATATATATATATATATATATATATATATATATGTGTGTGTGTGTGTGTGTGTGTGTGTGTGTGTGTGTGTGTTCCTATGAGTCCACGGGGAAAATGAAACACGAAAAGTTCCCAAGTGCACTTTCGTGTAATAATCACATCATCACGGGAGGCACAAGAGAGAAATATAACAGTCAGTTGATATACATATATCATATATATATGTGTGTGTGTGTGTGTGTGTGTGTGTGTGTCTATGTATATATATTATCGTACTTAATCGCTGTTTCCCGCGTCTGCGAGGGAACGCCAGGAAACAAACGAAGAATGGCCCATCTACTCAAATGCTCACATACATATGTACATAAACACCTATACACGCACATATACATATCAACATATACATACATATACATACGCATACACAGACTTATACATACATACACATGTACATATTCATACTTGCTTGCCTTCATCCATTCCTGTCGCTACCCCGCCCCACAGGAAACAGCATCGCTACCCCCGTGAAGATGAACATGTAGAGCACGAAGGGAAAGATTAAAGCAGGGAAATTTGCCGGAGCGCTTTCGTGTATTTCAACACATCTTCAGATGTAAATGATAACATATCACAGGTGGAGGGAAATACACAGAGACACCGAGAAAGGTTAACAGGATCAGATCCTCTTCCTAGTGAGTTCCTAGTCTCTCTAGATCCTAGTACAGAATGACCATGGCAATACGACGTTAGCTGAACGTGTTGGTCCTGTATTGTCGCCCTTGTGTTCTGTGGTCAGATAGGCACAAACGTGTAAAGACCCTGGGTCAAATTCCCGCGCCACATGTCAACTTTAATGTACGAAACCTGTCTGCATGACTGGTATCATGACGAGCATGATCAATGGGTCTCATGTCGAGTATGATCGATGAGTCTTATGGTCCCTGGGTCTTATGTCGAACATGATCAATGGGTCTTATGTCGAGCATGATCAATAGGTCTTATGATCCCTGGGTCTTATGTCGAGCATGATCAATGGATCTTATGATTCCTGGGTCTTATGTCGAATATGATCAATGGGTCTTATGATCCCTGGGTCTTATGTCGAGCATGATCAATGGGTCTTATGATCCCTGGGTCTTATGTCGAGCATGATCAATGGGTCTTATGATCCCTGGGTCTTATGTCGAGCATGATCAATGAGTCTTATGATCCTTGGGTCTTATGTCGAGCATGATTAATGGGTCTTATGATCCCTGGGTCTTATGTCGAGCATGATCAATGGGTCTTATGATCCCTTGGTCTTATGTCGAGCATGATCAATGGGTCTTATGATCCCTGGGTCTTATGTCGAGCATGATCAATGGGTCTTATGATCCCTGGGTCTTATGCCTAGGATGGTACAGACATGACTGTACCATCATGCACCTGCATGGTGCTGACATGACTGTACCATCATGCACCTGCATGGTGCTGACATGACTGTACCATCATGTACCTGCATGGTGCTAACATGACTGTACCATCATGCACCTGCATGGTGCTGACATGACTGTACCATCATGCACCTGCATGGTACCGACATGACTGTACCATCATGTACCTGCATGGTGCTGACATGACTGTACCATCATGTACCTGCATGGTACTGACGAGTAGACCCCATCAAGAATTAGAAAAGAAAATGTTTCCCAAGAGGTGAGGGGAGCGCCACCTTAAGTAAGGGCGCGGCTCGTAGCGCCAATAATTATGCACATTCCTACGCCATGACCGACTCCGAGGCGCAGGTTTTCGCGCCGGATATCACAAGCGAACGGCGGGATCTGGCGCGGCGCCACACACACACACACACACACACACACACACACACACACACACACACACACACACACACACACACACACACACACACAGAATCTCTCTCTCTCTCTCTCTCTCTCTCTCTCTCTCTCTCTCTCTCTCTCTCTCTCTCTCTCTCTCTCTCTCTCTTTAAAGGTGTTAGTTAGCTGAGCCTCGTTAATTAAGAGAGAGGCTCATTACCCGATTCTGTAATGAGTGTGTGTGTGTGTGTGTGTGTGTGTGTGTGTGTGTGTGTGTGTCCCAGGTGGCTTCGTTCTACTGAGGCGCTGGAGGGAAGGCTTTGGCGGAAGATTAAAGAAGTATAAACGATCGATTGCGACAAGTTTGCACCTCCGTGACGTTGTCAGTGTGTGTGTGTTGTGACGCGTTGTTACGCTGGTTGATCTGGGGGTAGTGGCGGAGGGGGGCGGGGGGCTCGATGATTTGCGGTGGTGGTGTGTTGGTGGTGGTGTGTGGTGGTGTGTGGTGGGGGATGAGTCTTGTGGTGACATCAGATCAACCAGCCACCACCCAACCTACCACACACACACACAACAACCCCTCCCCACCACACCCAATCTCCCTCCTCACTCCACCTCCAACCCCCTACGTGACTCACTCTATTACCTGAAGCTTGAGGTGGGAGGGTGGAAGGGTGGCGCGGCACCAGCGGGGGAAAGAGATGGGTGGGAGAGGGAGAGAGTTTCTTATGGTAGTGGGTGGTAGCAGAGGCGAGGGAATGTCGGGGTGGTTGTGGTAGAGGTGGCTGAGGATATATCGCGCTTGGTCGTCGTGTAAGGTCGTGGTAGCGGTGGTGTGTGTGTGTGTGTGTGTGTGTGTGTGTGTGGGTAAACGTATTACCAACCCTCGACAGCCACTGTAATGCCGTAGATATACGCGTTGCCTCGCCGCTTATCCTCCGGGGTTAAGATCTTAAGGCCGTGTTGGCAACAGTGTCGGAGTCAGTCCTCTGGTACTGCTCTCTCGCTGGTCCATCACACTCGCTCCCACCACCCTGTAATACCTCCTTAAATATAGCTACGCCCCTTCTCTATCATCCCCCACAGGCAATGTACTTTATCACACCATTATACGAGGTCTCCGAACGCGTAAATAACGCAGGTAACCACGGTAATCGCGTCCAAAAGCATTGCAAGGAATTGGGGGAAAAATCGACATCTGAAAACTAGACGGCGCGCCTGCTGTGTCTCGCCCTGTGATTGGCCGAGACATGTGACGTCATCCGAGAAGAAACAGACGTCACTGAGGAACACGTGCTTCCCCCCCTCCCCCCCCAGCAACCCCCAACACACACACACACACACACACACACACACACGAAAAAGGACAGGTTTGTCCTCACGTTACGAACTCTTTAACCGCCGAGTGATGCGTGATGCATTCGAACGCGTGCATCACCGTTCAAGACGCATGATTTGGACGGGGTGAACCAGCCCTCCATTACGAGGGAAATTGAGAAGCCAGCAATAAGCGGAGCGTGACCAGGGGCGACGCCTCGCATGACGGATCTGTCTGTCTCATCTCGCCTCCTGTCTTTCGTTAAATCTCTCTCTGTCTTTCTTTCTCTTTCTTTCTTTTTAACTTTTTCTCTCTTGACATTTTCCACTGTCAGAATCTAATGTCTTGAAACATTACGAGGTTATACATAGAGACGTAGCATTAAAGAAATCGTAATATATATATATATATATATATATATATATATATATATATATATATATATATATATATATATATATATATATATATATGTATATATACATATATATATATATATATATATATATATATATATATATATATATATATATATATATATATATATATGTATATATACATATATATATATATATATATATATATATATATATATATATACATATATATATATATATATATATTGCAAGAGGTCACAGTGGTGTGAATCATCTAGCATATGCATAAAATCCTGAGGAAGAGTTCCCAAGTGCACTTTCATGTAATGATCACATCATCAGGGGAGATACAAGAATGAGATAGAAGACGTAGAACAGTCAGTTGATATACAAGGAAGAGACGTAGCTAAGACGCCCTCGGTGACTAAAGGCGTCTTTGCTACGTCTCCTCCTTGTACATCAACAACCTGTTTTACGTCTTCTATCTCATTCTTGTATCTCCCCTGATGATGTGATCATTACATGAAAGTGCACTTGGGAACTGATCGTGCTTCATTTTCCTCGGGGGTTTTAATATATATATGCTCCAAACTTGATCGCCGTTTCCCTTGTAAGCGTGATAGCGTAAACTAAGAATGAACGCATCCGTTCACATCCAATTTCTAGCTGTCATGTGTAATGCAACGAGACCACAGACCCACAGACCTTCCTGTATATATGTCTCTCTTTCAAACTATTCGCCATTTCCCCTGTTAGCGAGGTAGCATTAAGAACAGAGGGCTGGGCCTTTGAGGGAATATCCTCACCTGGCCCCCTTCTCTGTTCCCTCTTTTGGAAAATGAAAAAGAAAACGAGAGGGGAGGATTTCCAGCCCCCCGCTCCCTTCCCTTTTAGTCGCCTTCTACGACACGCAGGGAATACGTGGGAAGTATTCTTTCTCCCCTATCTCCAGGGATAATATATATAAATATATATATATATATATATATATATATATATATATATATATATATATATATATATGTATATATATATATGTATCAGGTTTTCTAGTTAGCCCAACCAAACCCAGACAGGTGGTTTATAACCAGGAACCATCTTGACGGCGGTGTACGGGTACTATAGGGTGGTCCGGATACGAGGGATCCGCTATACGAGAACCGGTTTATACGCGTGTTTTTGTAGCCACGTCGGATAGGGCGACCCCCCCCCCCTCCCCCCACGGGCCAATGAACTCTTTCGTTTGACCATTCGAACCGCTGGTTCGTTACGGGGACTGGTCGTTAACGGAATAATCCGTGAGTGGTGAGAGAACCCTCACGGTTCCTGTAGATCATCCTCACGGTTCCTGTAGATCATCCTCACGGTTCCTGTAGATCATCCTCACGGTTCCTGTAGATCATCCTCACGGTTCTTTTAAACCACCCTTAAGGATCCTATGGATCTTCCTCACGGTTCCAGTACATAATCCTCACTGTTCCTTTAGACCTTCCTCACAGTTCCTTGACACCAACCTCACGGTTACTTTCATCCATCCTCACGGATCCTATTAAATCATCCTCACGGCTCCTGTAGAACATCCTCACATTCCTGCAGACCATCCTCACGGTTCCGGTAGACCATCCTCACGGTTTCTGTACACCATCCTCACGGTTCCTGTACACCATCCTCACGGTTCCTGTAGGTCCTCATGTTCCTGTACACCATCCTCACGGTTCCTGTACACCATCCTCACGGTTCCTGTACACCATCCTCACGGTTCCTGTAGGTCCTCATGTTCCTGTACACCATCCTCACGGTTCCTGTAGAACATCCTCACATTCCTGCAGACCATCCTCACGGTTCCGGTAGACCATCCTCACGGTTCCTGTAGACCATCCTCACGGTTCTTGTACACCATCCTCACGGTTCCTGTAGGTCCTCATGTTCCTGTACACCATCCTCACGGTTCCTGTAGACCATCCTCACGGTTCCTCCCCCGACTCAAATAAGGCCATGTATCAGGGGCATTCCGCCAGCCCATTAACAACAGAAAACCTCACAACACAATTGGTCCTCATGGCACGAGGTGACTCATTATCACCATTAATGAGTGTTGGAATCTCTTAAGGAGACGAGTGAGGAATATGAGGTATTCCTGGGAGGCATGAGTGAGGGAATGAGTGAATAACACACACACACACACACACACACACACACACACACACACACACACACACACACACACACACGTCATATAAATTCATTGCGATGTGTATTATGCACTTAATGACCCCCACTAAAGAGCGAGAGAGACTTTTCTAATTAGACAATGAGAGATGACGTGATCAACCTAATGCTCAACTGCTGAATTCGTTCGTGATCAACCTAATGCTCAACTGCTGAATTCGTTCGTGATCAACCTAATGCTCAACTGCTGAATTCGTTCGTGATCAACCTAATGCTCAACTGCTGAATTCGTTCGTGATCAACCTAATTCTCAGCTGCTGAATTCGTTCGTGATCAACCTAATTCTCAGCTGCTGAATTCGTTCGTGATCAACCCAATTCTCAGCTGCTGAATTCGTTCGTGATCAACCTAATTCTCAGCTGCTGAATTCGTTCGTGATCAACCTAATTCTCAGCTGCTGAATTCGTTCGTGATCAACCTAATGTTCAACTACTGAATTCATCCGTGATCAGTCTAATACTCAGCTGCTGAATTCGTTCGTGATCAACCTAATTCTCAGCTGCTGAATTCGTTCGTGATCAACCTAATTCTCTGCTGCTGAATTCGTTCGTGATCAACCTAATTCTCTGCTGCTTAATTCGTTCGTGATCAACCTAATTCTCTGCTGCTGAATTCGTTCGTGATCAATCTAACTCTCAGCTGCTTAATTCGTTCGTGATCAATCTAATGTTCGGCTGCTGAATTCGTTCGTGACTGTGTTTTCGTTAGCGTTTCCAACGTTCCATGAGTACGAATGTTACGAAATACGATCTACGAAAACGTTAAGAGGTTTCTTTAGTTTGTGAGCGAGTAAGGGCCTTTCCTTCATCTGCGCTTGGCGCTACCTCGCCGAGAAGGGTTATGGCGAAGGAGTGTGAGATAAATGGAAGGAGTTGCTCCTGTAAGAGTCTTAAAGAAAACGAGGTGGTGGTCGTCTACCTTATTCCACACACAACACACGAGCCACCCATACCTAAACCCCCAAGCCACCCACACCTCGAACTCCCAGGCCACCCACGCCTCAAACCCCCAGGCCACCCACACCTCAACCCCCCATGCCACCCACACCTCAAACCCCCAGGCCACCCACACCTCGATCCCCCAGGCCACCTACACCTCCACCCCCCCATGCCACCCACACCTCAAACCCCCATGCCACCCACACCTCAAACCCCCATGCCATCCACACCTCAAACCCCCAGGCCGCCCACACCTTAATCCCCCATGCCACCCACACCTCCACCCCCCCATGCCACCCACACCTCAAACACCCAGGCCACCCACACCTCAAACCCCCAGGCCACCCACACCTCTACCCCCCCATGCCACCCACACCTCAACCCCCCATGCCACCCACACCTCAACCCCCCATGCCACCCACACCTCAACCCCACAGGCCACCCACACATTAACCCCAGGACGCCTACATACCAACCCCAAGTCAACCTCAAAACCCCATCATTATCTACGCACCGGCCACCATCATCTACACCAGAGCCCCACCATCTACCCCCCTGGCCACCATCATCTACCCTAAAATCCCACCATCTACCCTTGGCCACCATACTCTACCCTAGAACCCCACCATCTACCCCTGGCCACCATCATCTACCCTAGCACCCCATCATCTACCTCCTAGCCATCATCTTTTATCCCAGGGTCACACCATCTACTCCCGGGCCATCATCATCTACCCTAGAACTCCACTATCTACCCTAGAATCCCACCATTTACCTCGGAACCCCATCATCTACCTCATCACCTACTTGGGTAGAATAACCACATACCTACTCTAAGTAGAACCAAAATCTACTCAAACCTACCGTCAGTGACGTCAGCACATCTACCCACCCACGACTCATAACGCTGTAACTCAAGCCATCACCACATCTACTCCAGGTTATCTACATCTACACCAAACTGGTCGTCTCTTCTCTACCTAGAACCACTTAAAGCCACCCAAACATCTACTCAGAACTGTCCACACACCGGGCCCTCAAACTCCCACATATCCATCCAGGAACACGCCACATATTCGCCCCCACAGACTCCCCCTTCTACATATCTACCCACGTCTACCCACGCTCCCGCTCCTCTGCCACCCACACACATATATGAACACCTACACAACCGCTCTCTTCTCCCTACGGGCCGCCCACACACATCCTGACCATCTACCTGGGGGACATCTCTACATCTACCCGCAGGACACCCACACATCAACTGAATTACTTTAAGTTATCGATAGATGTTGTAATGGTGTAAGGTCAACACTATAATCTATTTTCTATGAGTCTACTGTCTTTCAAACATGGATTCATCATATATATATATATATCTCCTTCGACTCATCTTTCAAGCATGTATTCACCATCTATATATCTCCTTCGACTCATTTAGACTAAGAAATCAGCTCGCAGCTGTACGAAATATGTGATGTATATACGTAACAAATAGAAAAAAGATTGTGAAAACACCCGATTATATTCTTACCTAATGCACCTACTGACCCATTTTCTTTGAAGGGAGTTGTGTGGGAGAGAACGGAGACTCCCCGGGCTGTGTGGGGAGACTTCCCTGTATTTCCACAATTTATTGATCCCACTACTTTCAAGGTTATGAGGTTTCCAGACAAACTCATAAAGCCACAGGGTAAATGCTCGTAGACTAAGATTCATATTTACTCTATATTTGATAATATAAGCAGCATTTGAGGTCATCATTCCTCATAATTGACAAAGTCACACAGCTAACATTTACCAAGAAACACTAGACGCTTGCCTCTCTCTCTCTCTCTCTCTCTCTCTCTCTCTCTCTCTCTCTCTCTCTCTCTCTCTCTCTCTCTCTCTCTCTCTCTCTCTTTGTACATATATATATAATCTCAGGCAATGATAACAGTGGTGTGTGGCGAGTCTCTTTCAAGACGCCCACCACACCCGCAAGTACTGCAGGGAGGAGGTTCCCATCCTCGACTGTGGACGTCAGTTGGAGGCTATGGGACAGGTGCTGTGTGGTGCCCCATGCAAGTGTGGTGAACTCTCCCACGATTTGTTTGCTGACCAGTAGCACAACCTAATATATATATATATATATATATATATATATATATATATATATATATATATATATATATATATATATATATATATATATACTAGGTTTTCCTATTAGTATATTGGGTGTGAGAGTGGCGTGGTGTGAGTGAGTTGAAGCTTTCGGTTGAACCGCAGCTGGACTCCATCTCGCCCCACCCCGCCCTGCCCCGCCCCGCCCCGCCCCGCTAGCCGCCGCTGTAGCCCCTCGTACCGTACCCCTCTCCCCCCTAGGGCCCCTTCCCTCCCCCCTTCCCACCCATCACACCATCCCCCCCCCACTCAAAAAAGGGAAAAAAAGGGGGCATCACCACCAGCAGTAGAGGCATCCAGCTTGTGATGCTGCCTCTCACCACCACCTCTCTCTCTCTCTCTCTCTCTCTCTCTCTCTCTCTCTCTCTCTCTCTCTCTCTCTCTCCCCACACACACACACACACACCACTTCAGTGCCTCCTTACTCCACCACCACCACCACCACCACCTCCTCCTCCTCATCATCATGTCCTGTTATCACCTTATCACGAGTTTTATCTGTGGGCATTGTTCCTACGTTATCACACACACACACACACACACAGACCGACCCGACCCGACATGCTGGAGGTGAGGTAGCTGGCCATGTACACTGTACCATGGCCTCACACACCACTGAGACTCTCAGAGACTCGTAATACGTACTTCCCAAGTACTCGACACCCCTCCACACACACTTAACCCATCCCAACATTGTGGCTCACACGAAAGTAACGAAGATTCCGATTCGAGAATCACTCGGCTCTTCCCTGACACGAATCGTAGATTAGCTGGACGTGAAGGTAGGGAGGGACTGGCTAATCACTGAGTGTGGCCCACTGTGGGGAGTCTGTCTGGGTAGAACTACCATTCTATGTAACTGGACCATACCCACACGCGCACACACACACACACACACACACACACACACACACACACACACACACACACACACACACATCTGGGGACAGACTTGATCAAATTATTTTGCTCCATGCCCAATACTGACATCATTCAAGCCACCTTAATCACATAGGAAGTGTATAGGATATTTTTTGTCTTTGAATCATCAGTAACCCATTCTGCCTCTTTACCTCACTAAGATGTGAGTTTCTGACATCTTCCACCGCCACACACAACCCCGCCCGGGCCCCACTGGTCTGTTGCTGTTTCAATTCATTTTTCAAATGTCAGAAAATTAATGCAGTTCACCTCATAGATTTTTTTCTTACCATTTATTTTACAGCCTTCATAGTAAACAGCCTCGTTAGGGCCCAGTGGTGTATTGCTGGTTGAGGGTAGTTTGTAAGTCTACACTTCAGCCACCCCTATCCCATAAACCACTAATCTTAAACCATGTCTATCCCATAAACCATTCCTCTTAAACCGTCCTCATCGCATAAACCATTCCTCTTAAATCATCCTCATCCCATAAACCATTCCTCTTAAACTAGCCTCATCCCATAAACCATTCCTCTTTAACCATCTCATTCCCATAAACCATTACTCTTAAACCATGTCTATCCAATAAACCATTCCTCTTAAACCATCCTCACGTCATAAACCATTATTCTTAAACCGTACCTATTCAATTTCCTTTTTTGTTAAAGCACCTTAAGTAGAAATTGCCACCCACTTTCAAACCCATTCTTTTAAACCATTCCTGTTTGATTTTACCTTAAACCATCCGTGTCTGAATTACTGTTAAACCATACAATCCATCCATGTCATAATCCATGCCCAGTTTACTCTTTAACCATCTATAACCCATCCCCTCCATGTTGTAAACAATTATGACACACGAACACGAATGAACAAAAAAAATGATTACATGTAATTTGCTACTATACAATTAAAGATTCGTGGAGCATAATGGACAGACATTATACTAAATATATGGGTGTTCAGCATCATCTATGGGCATGCATCATATCAAAGACATCAATTGAGATAAAATCTTAAAGGAACATGAGGACAAAAAAATAAGCTAAAGGAACCATAGTATAGGTGCAAGAACATAACATTACAAATATGTTGGCAGTGTGTGTGTGTGTGTGTGTGTGTGTGTGTGTGTGTGTGTGTGTGTGTGTGTTGACTTTGACAGTCATTATCACAACCTACCTTTAATGTTGTACTTGGTTCAGACCTTTGGAAAAAGAGAAAAGGCTTTTTATATATATTGAATAACCACAAGAAAGTCATATCTGACAGTTTATCACTACACACATATGAAGACACAATAATGTTCTATGCCAGATGAAGAACAGAGCTACATGAACACACAATAATGTTCTGTGCCAGATGAAGAACAGAGCCACATGAACACACAATAATGTTCTGTGCCAGATGAAGAACGGAGCCACATGAACACACGATAATGTTCTATGCCAGATGAAGAACAGAGCCACATGAACATACAATAATGTTCTGTGCCAGATGAAGAACAGAGCCACATGAACACACGATAATGGTCTATGCCAGATGAAGAACAGAGACTTATGAACACAAAATAACGTCGTGTCATGTCTGACAGTTCATCACTACACACATATGTTAATATAACTAAGACTCATCTTCAAATCTCAGACGAGATTATGAACTCAATCTCAGACGATCCGATTTAACAAGAGCCTCACCCGGGCTGACGTCTCAAACGCGACAACGAACTCCATATTCTCCTCTTTGAGGTTGGGTGGAGGGGCGTGTGTGTGTGTCTCTCTCTCTCAGACCTCTGCAACAGGAGGTCGGCAATGATGCGTACGGTGCAATGAGGAGGGAGACTTACACTGCAATGAGGAGGGAGACTTACACTGCAATGAGGAGGGAGACTTACACTGCAATGAGGAGGGAGACTTACACTGCAATGAGAAGGGAGACTTACACTGCAATGAGGAGGGAGACTTACACTGCAATGAGGAGGGAGACTTACACTGCAATGAGGAGGGAGACTTACACTGCAATGAGGAGGGAGACTTACACTGCAATGAGGAGGGAGACTTACACTGCAATGAGGAGGGAGACTTACACTGCAATGAGGAGGGAGACTTACACTGCAATGAGGAGGGAGACTCACACTGCAATGAGGAGGGAGACTTACACTGCAATGAGGAGGGAGACTTGCACTTCAATGAGGAGGGAGACTTGCACTTCAATGAGGAGGGAGAATTGCACTTCAATGAGGAGGGAGACTCACACTCCACACCCAACTACCAGCGTTTTAAAGTAAGAAAAAATAACGCCTCTCACTGCCTCTCATTCATCTTTAATTCACTCATAAGACAAGAGAGAAACGACCAACCTGTGGGTTTATACGTGTGTCCTTTTCACATGGTCATCTGTAGAGGGACCTGAAACAAGGCCTCGTGTGTGTGTGTGTGTGTGTGTGTGTGTGTGTGTGTGTGTGTGTGTGTGTTGACCTCCATGTCTGTGCAACGCTGGGCCGGCTCTGTCACCCACACAGGAGATCTGTAGCTCACCTTTAATAGTCGGTCCCTTCTAGGAGGGGAGGAGGAGGAGGAGGGGAAGGGAGGGAGGGAGGGGAAAGCAGCAGAAAGGGGTGAGGAGTGAGGGGTGCCTGGCTCTGGCCTGACCCACCCACAGTGTTATTTCGTATACAGTGTCTGTCTTCAGGGTGTGACCAGACATTGCCTCTCGCAACAAATGCAAGCTAAGTTAAGCAGCAGAATCCAGGACGTATATGTATTTTCATTTTCTTTACATTATTATTACTCTACTTGACTGCCGTTTCCCGCGTCAGCGAGGTAGCGCCAGGAAACAGACAAAGAATGGCCCAGTCACTCATACACACACACACACACGCACACACACACGCACACACACATACATTATTATTTTTTTTTATTATACTTTGTCGCTGTCTCCCGCGTTTGCGAGGTAGCGCAAGGAAACAGACGAAAGAAATGGCCCAACCCCCCCCCCCCCCCCATACACATGTATATACATACGTCCACACACGCAAATATACATACCTACACAGCTTTCCATGGTTTACCCCAGACGCTTCACATGCCTTGCTTCAATCCACTGACAGCACGTCAACCCCGGTATACCACATCGCTCCAATTCACTCTATTCCTTGCCCTCCTTTCACCCTCCTGCATGTTCAGGCCCCGATCACACAAAATCTTTTTCACTCCATCTTTCCACCTCCAATTTGGTCTCCCTCTTCTCCTTGTTCCCTCCACCTCCGACACATATATCATCTTGGTCAATCTTTCCTCACTCATCCTCTCCATGTGCCCAAACCACTTCAAAACACCCTCTTCTGCTCTCTCAACCACGCTCTTTTTATTTCCACACATCTCTCTTACCCTTACGTTACTCACTCGATCAAACCACCTCACACCACACTGTCCTCAAACATCTCATTTCCAGCACATCCATCCTCCTGCGCACAACTCTATCCATAGCCCACGCCTCGCAACCATACAACATATATATATATATATATATATATATATATATATATATATATATATATATATATATATATATATATATATACATAAACGCCCATACACGCACATATAGATACATATACATATCAACATATACACATATACATACATATCCATACACATACACGGACATATACATATGCCTTCATCAATCTCGGCGCTACCCCGCCCCCGCAGGAAACAATATGTAATGTTTCTGTAACATGAGAGATGACTGACACATTATGATGAACATTCTACTTTGATCATGCACACATCCACCTGATCCAGTTTCAATATCATACCACACAACGGGGCCTTATGAACAAAATAACGTTCTGTGCTAGATGAAGAACAGGGCCATATGAACAAATTAACGTTCTGTTCTAGATGCAGAATATGGCCTTAGGAACAAAATGACGTTCTATAACTGATGAAGAACACGGCCTAGTGAACAAAATGACGTTCTTTGTCAGATGAATAACAGAGCCTTATGAACAATATAACGTTCTATTCAAATGAAGAACAGGGCCTTATGAAAACAAGATAACGTTCCATGCCAGATGAAGAACAGATCCTTATGAACATACATTAATGGTCTGTTACAGATGAAGAACAGAGCCTTATGAACACACAATAATGTTCTACGCCAGGTGAAGAACAGATACTTATGAACACAAAATAACGTTCTATGCGAGATGAAGAACAGAGACATGAACACAACGTTCTATGGCAGATGAAGAACAGATGCTTATGAACACAAAACTTTTTATGCCAGATGAAGAACAGAGATATGAACACAACGTTCTATGCCAAATGAAGAACAGAGACATGAACACAACGTTCTATGCCAGATGAAGAACAGAGACATGAACACAACGTTCTATGCCAGAGAAGAACAGATACTTATGAACACAAAACGTTTTATGCCAGATGAAGAACAGAACGTTTTATGCCAGATGAAGAACAGATACTTATGAAAACACAACGTTTTATGCCTGGTAAGATATGGGAAGGTTCGCAGTGGTTCATTTGTGTATATTGAAATGAAAGTTCTTTCACCTCTACGAGATTTCGTTCATCTCAAAACGTGTCCAAAATGAAAAAGAAAATGTCTCTCAGTACTGCATTTACACCTTGAGATCTTTTACATCACAACCCATTTACAAGTCGTGACGGTTGTAAAACTCTGAGGGGACAAGATCCCCCGAAGACTTCACCATGTGTTTACCACAGCCTCATTTACATGACATCATGGAAAATGTATACAGTATCTCGCTCTGTTCACCTCCAAGTAGTGGATTGATCTAGCCCTACTGTAACCCAGACCATAGATTGATCTAGCCCTACTGTAACCCAGACCATAGATTGATCTAGCCCTACTGTAACCCAGACCATAGATTGGTCTAGCCCTACTGTAACCCAGACCATAGATTGATCTAGCCCTACTGTAACCCAGACCATAGATTGATCTAGCCCTACTGTAACCCAGACCATAGATTGATCTAGCCCTACTGTAACCCAGACCATAGATTGATCTAGCCCTACTGTAACCCAGACCATAGATTGATCTAGCCCTACTGTAACCCGGACCATAGATTGATCTAGCCCTACTGTAACCCAGACCATAGATTGATCTAGCCCTACTGTAACCCAGACCATAGATTGATCTAGCCCTACTGTAACCCAGACCATAGATTGATCTAGCCCTACTGTAACCCAGACCATAGATTGATCTAGCCCTACTGTAACCCAGACCATAGATTGATCTAGCCCTACTGTAACCCAGACCATAGATTGATCTAGCCCTACTGTAACCCAGACCATAGATTGATCTAGCCCTACTGTAACCCGGACCATAGATTGATCTAGCCCAACTGTAACCCAGACCATAGACTGATCTAGCCCTACTGTAACCCAGACCATAGATTGATCTAGCCCTACTGTAACCCAGACCATAGATTGATCTAGCCCAACTGTAACCCAGACCATAGAATGATCTAGCCCTACTGTAACCCAGACCATAGATTGATCTAGCCCTACTGTAACCCAGACCATAGATTGGTCTAGCCCTACTGTAACCCAGACCATAGAATGATCTAGCCCTACTGTAACCCAGACCATAGAATGATCTAGCCCTACTGTAACCCAGACCATAGATTGATCTAGCCCTACTGTAACCCGGACCATAGACTGATCTATCCTTTCTGTCGTCCAATGTATATTTCAATTACTAATCCAATTGACATTTTCCTAACCCCTTTCCTGGTACTAGTAATTAACTTCTGCATCCCTAAGACTTGTTTAACACAAGTAACTAGTATCTATAAACTTAGTATTTAACACTACTGGCTAGTGTCTATAAACCTAGTAGTTAACACTAGTAACTAGTATCTATAAACCTAGGATTTAACACTACTGACTAGTATCTATAAACCTAGTATTTAACACTCCTGGCTAGTATCTATAAACCTAGTAGTTAACACTAGTAACTAGTATCTATAAGCCTAGTTTTAACACTACTGACTAGTATCTATAAACCTAGTATTTAACACTCCTGGCTAGTATCTATAAACCTAGTAGTTAACACTAGTAACTAGTATCTATAAGCCTAGTATTCAACACAACTAACTAGCATCTATAAACCTAGTATCTAACACTAGTAACTAGTATCTGTAAGCCTAGGGTTTAACACTGCTAACTAGTATCTATAAACCTTGTATTTGTCCCTAGTCACTAGTATGTATTAACTCAATTGTTCTCAAAGCACTGTTACCTACTATCTATGAATCTAGACCTTCTCTAGCATAACTAATTATTATATACAAACTTAGAACGTGTCTAGCACAGTTCACTCGTATCTGTAAACCTTGATTTTTGTCTAGTACTAATAACTAGTATACATAAATTTAGAACTTTTCTAGCACTACGAAATAGCATCTATAGTCCCAGAACTTGCCTGCCTTTACTAACTAGTATCCATCCACCTAGAACTTGTCTAGCATCAATGACTAGTATATGTAAGCGTAAGGCTTCTCTATTGCTATTAACTAGTATCTATAAACCTAGAATTTGTGTCGCTCTTAGACCTTTCCCAGGAACAATAACTGGTATATATAAACTTAAAACTTCCCTAGTTCTGCTCTGGCACTAGTAACTAGTATCTATAAACTCAGAACTTCCCTAGTCACACTAACTAGTATATGTATATATATATTCTTAGAACTTCCCTAGCACTAGTAACTAGTATATATAAACTCAGAATTTGTCCAGTTCAAGTAACTGGTGTCTATAAACCAAGAACTTAGTTAATAATGATAACTATATGAACTTAGAACTTGTTTAGCACTCCTAAGTCGTATCTATAAATCTAGAACTTTTCGAGCACTACAATCTAATTTCTACAGCGCCAGAACTTGTCTAGAAAAATTAACTAGTATCAGTGGTCCTAGAATTTGTCTAGCACTGCTACTTAGTATGTGTAGACCTAGGATTTATCTAGTACTAATAACTAGTACCTATAAGCCTAGAACTTGTCTAGCACTGATAGTTAGTATCTGCAAATCTAGAACTTTTCTAGCACTACTAGCTAGTATCTGTAGTCCCAGAACTTGTCTAGCACTGCTAATTAATATCTATAAACCTAGAACTTGTTTAGCACTGATAGCTGTAGTATGTATAAACCTAGAACTTGTTTAGTTCTAACAGCTAGTATCTATAAACCTAGATCTTGTCTAGTACTGATAGCCATTATCTGTAGATCTGGAACTTGTTTAGTTACTAAAAGCTAGTATCTATACTCTTAGAACTTGTTTAGCACTTCTAACTAGTATCTATACACTTTGAACTTTCTTAGCACTTCTAACTAGTATCTATACACTTAGAACTTGTTTAGCACGTCTAACTAGTATCTATACACTTAGAACTTGTTTAGCACTTCTAACTAGTATCTATACACTTAGAACTTGTTTAGCACTTCTAACTAGTATCTATACACTTAGAACTTGTTTAGCACTTCTAACTAGTATCTATAAACTGAGACCTTCCCTAGCACTGCTAACTAGTATACCCTGAAGTTATGCAGCACTGTACCAGCAGATCCAGAACTTATTTAGCACCCCTAACCAGTAGCTACATCTACAGAACCTGTCTAGCACACGTAACTAGTATCTACATCTACAGAACGTGACTGGCACATTTATATCTAAAGAACGTGACTAGTACTCCCACCTATCTACATCTACAGAACGTGTCTGGGACCCCTGACTACATCTACATAACCATCTAGCATAAGCAACTAGTATCTACATCTACAGCACGTGTTTAGCACGTCTAAATGATATCTACATCTACAGCACGTGTCTAGCACGAACCCAATGGTAGCTACAGCTCCAGGATTCGTACAAAATTTCTCTCTATCTACAGTTCCAGAACTTGTTGGGAACTACACAGTGATATCTACAATACCTGTCTACAGCAGCCCCGAAAATGTTCTTCACGCATTCCTCACTAGCATCTACAGAACTGGTCCAGAACTACTCACTGGGACCTACAAGGACCCGGCCCATGTCACTGACACTTCACAGCCAAGACAAGAGGTGGCGGCAGGAGGAGCCTATGTCACTTACCCTGGTAAGGGTATGGTAGCTTCTGATGCCTGAGCCAGATGTAAGCGATGGTTGAGGGAGATAAAGGCACTGAGAAACCCCGTTGCTTTGGCAAGGGCGGCACTATGAGGCTCCAGCCCACCCCGTGTGGAAATCCAGGTTTCCAGGAGGGACGGATGGTCCTTGGGAGCCACTGGAAAGTTTGCTTGGAGGCTTTGGAGTCCTGATGTGGCGGTCGTGCGAGAGGGAGGAGACGTCCAGCGTCCTTCACTGACACGAGGCACAACAAGAGCTTGGACGAGGAGAGCTCAAGACACGAGAACTGTTCCCCCACCACCACTGACACCGGGTGTCCACGAGCACACTGGCCTTTCCCAGAGGGTGGAGAGTCCAGCCTCTCCTGGCTGAAGCAAAGTTCAGCAACTCCAGGAGATCCTGAAGCTGCCACAGCTTCAACTGTCCCTGGCGGTGGTCGAATGGCTGCTATATGTGATCGCGCCGCACACCTTCGTCACTACTACACATGTCTGATTTCTTGTCCCCTCTCTCTCTCCCTCTCTCTCTCTCTCTCTCCTCTCTCTCTCTCTCTCTCTCTCTCTCTCTCTCTCTCTCTCTCTCCCTCTCTCTCCCACACGGTCAGTGCTTACGTCAGTATATGATGCGCACGAGGTGAGAGTGAGAGCGGCGAGGCGGTGTAGGCGAGGGAGAGAGAGAGGGAGAGAGAGAGAGACAGAGAGAGTGAGCGAGGGAGAGAGAGAGGCGCGGGGGGAGAGCAGGTGAGGGAGAGGCGCTGGAGACTAGAGGAAGAGTCGGCGACAGCGTTTAGTAGGTTAGGAGCGCTGCTGCCGTTGACTTGTCCCGCCCGAGAGCTGCGCCACTTGTCCCTCCTTCCTGCAGCAGTACCCGACGGCCGGGGCGTTGGTCTTGTCCCTCTCCCTCACGCTGTGTGCTCCTGTTGCCCACCACAGACGCCCTGCTGTTCGCCGTTGGTCCAACAACGGTGGAGGAAGCAATGCCTTGTTGAGAAAATATCAGATATTTCTTATATTTGTCGTTTCCTGCTCCTCCTCTCCACTCTCCTCTCCTCTCCAGAGTTCTGTACCAAGTGATTCCCTCAGTTCTACACAAGGAGAAGCAACACACTGCTAAGCACTTCGCCTCACCACTCGTGCGCCAGTGGTTTTCTGGTTTACTGTTGACACTGACTGACTCTGACCTTCGGCTTCCTAGACGTCAGGATGTTACGGGAGGAGACGCACCGTCGCCGCCTACCACACCGTCTGACGTTGGCGATCAAAATCACACGATAGGAGACCCGGAGGGCCTCTGGCTCCTGAAGGCTTGGGGTTGGGGGTGTGTGTGAGAGAGTGCTGGGCCCGCGTGCGTCCCAGCTTCCGTCTCCCGGTGACCACCGGGGGTAATTAATGGGTGTCCAAGTGTCCCGCAAGCGGCTCCCGTCCAAACGCCTCCTGTGTTCTTCAGGCGAGAGTGAAGGCTTATATCACGTATAATGACAGGTCCTGATGTTCGTCAACACGAGCGCCATCCACTCAAGCCGACACCCCCTTCGTTCGTCTTTAGATCCTCCTTAAGGTTATTTTGTTATGATTATTATTAGTAATGTGGTTTATGACGTCACGTTTCGCTGCCTGCGTTATCCCGATATGAGTGAGGGGGGGGAGGGGAAGGATTGGGAATGGTGTTCCGTTATTCGGTGTAACGTCCGTCCGTCCGTCCGTCCGTCTCTCTCTCTCTCTCTCTTTCTCTCTCTCTCCCTCTCCTCTCTCTCTCTCTCTCTCTCTCACTCTGCCTCGCTAGGAGTAAGGCGACGCGGCTGCGCTTGCCCACCTGTTCCACAACACACTGGGGACTCTGGCCGGGTCTCGACACGGGGAACGTTGGCTCCCAACCACCGGGGCCCCCGCTCAGCCAACCACCGCCCTCCCTCCTACCTCCACCCCTCCCCAGCCAACTCCTCCCCCTCCGCCGCCGCCGCCTCCACATCCACCCAAAAAATCCACCCACGATCGCCACCCGGGTCTCGCTCCACTCGCAGACGCATCTCGTCCACCTGCCGTCTCGGACCTGCGTCTCCCCGACGCCATCCCCCGATGCAAGCGTCCACCTGAAGGACGCGATAAATAGATTTGCTAAGGACTTGGGCATCTGGCGGTCCCTCCCATCACGCCACCCCCACATCGACGCCCCTCCCTCAAGCCTGCCCACCCCCAACTGAGCGCTACCCTCCCCCCCCCCCCCCTCAATCCCAACACCACCCACCCCCTTGCCCGCCACCAAACCTCCCATACCCACTCACCGCCTCCTCCTCCTCCTCCTCCTCCTCCTCCTCCTCCTCCTCCCATGTGCTTACCGTTCACATTGTCCACGGGTTATTGTGACCGCGTCTTCGGGAGTCGACATGGCCGGCCTACCTACCCACCCCAAAACCCATTTTTTTTTTTCTCTCTCTCTCTCTCTCACGAGAGAGAGAGAGAGAGAGAGAGAGAGAGAGAGAGAGAGAGGGATGGCTGTCGATTCGACATGGCGTTATAATACGAATGGTTATATCAAGGTGATCGGAAATGCAATGGAGAGCGGAGCGTGTGTGTGTGTGTGTGTGTGTGTGTGTGCGTGTGTGTGTATTATTCTTATCCTAACTGACTGATGACCTGTTTCATCTGTGTGCAAGAAAAAAAAAAGGAAATGGATCAACTAAGGATTCGACCCCTGACCCACAACGCCCATGTAAGCTTGTCTAGACTAGGCTAGGTTAAGTTACGTTTAGATTAGGCTAAGTTAGGTTAGGGTATGTTACGTTTAGATGAGGCTAGGTTAGAGTTGCGTCAAGTTACGATAAGCTAAGGTTAAGTTAAGTGACGCTAAGTTGCGTCTGGTTAGTTTAGGCTTAGCTAGGTTAGAGAACGTTATGTTAAGTTAGTTCAAGTCAGCGTACAATCCTAACCTAACCTGTCAACCTAGCCTAGCCTAACTTAACCTACCCTAACCTAACCTAACCTAACCTACCTTAACCTAACCTCAGTCATCCTAGCCTAGCCTAACCTAACTTAACCTAGCCTAACCTAACTTAACCTAACCTAGCTTAGAAAAAACGTGAGAAATATTGACAAAATAATACTTCACACGTACGAGTAGAAAGGTTGTACAAATATTACGAGCAAAATATATATATATCTTTTTTTATACTATTCGCCATTTCCCGCGTTAGCGAGGTAGCGTTAAGAACAGAGGACTGAGCCTTTGAGGGAATATCCTCACTTGGCCCCCTTCTCTGTTCCTTCTTTTGGAAAATTAAAAACGAGAGGGGAGGATTTCCAGCCTCCCGCTCCCTTTCCTTTTAGTCGCCTTCTACGACACGCAGGGAGTACGTGTTAAGTATTCTTTCTCCCCTATCCCCAGGGATAATATATATATATATATATATATATATATATATATATATATATATATATATATATATTGTCTTTAGTAGTAATGATGCTGGAGCTAATTTTGGCTGAAGAACAATTTCATCATTCAGTCGTGATTTGTGAAGTACATCATGGATGTAGAAAGTTATGTCTGTGGTAGCACTGGTCGCCCTGGCTGGAGCTGGGGATGGTGGCTCTGGTAGTGTAGGTGGGGCACTGGTAGTGTAGGTGGGACATTGGTGTATGTGGGGCACTGGTAGTGTAGGTGAGACACTGGTAGTGTAGGTGGGACATTGGTGTAGGTGGGGCACTGGTAGTGTAGGTGGGACATTGGTGTAGGTGGGGCACTGGTAGTGTAGGTGGGACATTGGTGTAGGAGGGGCACTGGCGGTATAAGTGGGACATAGGTGGTGTAGGTGGGACATTGGTGTAAGTGGGACACTAGTGGTGTAGGTGGGACACTGATGGTATAATTGCGACACTGAGATTGTAGGTGGGACAGTGGTGAGGTAGTTGGGGCACCTAGAGTATATTGTAGGTACCAGTTGTAGGTGGTAAGCAGCCAGCGACCAGGAAGGTATATTGCAGGTACCAGTTGTAGGTGGTAAGCAGCCAGCGACCAGGAAGGTATATTGTAGGTACCAGTTGTAGGTGGTAGACAGCTACCGACCAGGAAAGTATATTGTAGGTACCAGTTGTAGGTGGTAGACAGCTACCGACCAGGAAGGTATATTGTAGGTACCAGTTGTAGGTGGTAGACAGCTACCGACCAGGAAGGTATATTGTAGGTACCAGTTGTAGGTGGTAGACAGCTACCGACCAGGAAGGTATATTGTAGGTACCAGTTGTAGGTGGTAGACAGCTACCGACCAGGAAGGTATATTGTAGGTACCAGTTGTAGGTGGTGGACAGCCAGCGACCAGGAAGGTATATTGTAGGTGCCAGTTGTAGGTGGTGGACAGCCAGCGACCAGGAAGGTATATTGTAGGTACCAGTTGTAGGTGGTGGACAGCCAGCGACCAGGAAGGTATATTACCGATACGACCTCGTCTAAGTACTGGGAGGGGTTAAGCGACTGTGGTGGGTAGTAAACCAGCACTTCAGTGGCTTTCCATCTTCACTCCTTTGACCCAGGTAACTGTCTTTTTACCTTACTCACACTAGGGCTACTGGCTTTCAGTCCATGACCATACAGTCTCTCTATCTCAGACGTTAACACTCGACAACACACACACACACACACACACACACACACACACACACACACACACACACACACACACACACAGGAATCGTTCCACCTAACCCTAGGTTTTCCTGTGGTGATGGCCAATGCCCTCGCCAAGGCCCTTTTGCCTTTTGGCAATATCTGTGTCTTATGTACTCGTTAAGAAAGTCCTCATCTTCCTTCATTTCTCTCTCAGCTTTCTCTTGCTCACCACACTCCTCAGAGGCCCTGAACAAACTCCTCCCAGATTCTTCAAGTCCCAAAACCTTTTCCCCGCCAATCAACAGTCAAGAGTAATTCTCTCGGCTTTTGGCCAACGCCACCACCACCAGCGTTTTCTTTACAGTGAAGGAAAACGGTGAGTGTGTGTTCTCAACAGATCTAACAGCCATAGTGGTTACCGTTTCTGACGCACTGACGGGCTGCCAGCCAGCATAGGTTCGAATCCTGACATTATGACTCCTCGTCGCTCCCCACACAGCACTTGGCTACTAGTAACCTTTCGGGCTCAGTGCGTGGCTTAGCTCACTACACTGCCTTCCCCAAGTCGAGATGCAGGCGTCACACACACACAAACACACACATACACCCTCACCTCGGCAACAAGATGGTGTACCATCATGAATAAATGCGGTACGAGGGAGGGGAAAAGAAGATGTAGTTACATAAAAGTAGTCACTCTAGAGGGGGTCGTAAATGGTAT
>NC_092263.1:793924-796424 GCF_036320965.1 Panulirus ornatus | reverse complement strand
TCTGAAGGGTGTTGAAAAATGGTATAGTTTGGCAGACAAGTGTAATCAGTCTTCCTTCTGGTCCTAGTCTCCCGTTTCTTATTGTTCTGTAGTTTGTAGTAAAGAGGGAGGGATGGAAGTCTGGTTTCTTGGATGAGGGCTATGTGGATGCTGTGTTCTTGGAAATTGCTGAATATTTCTTTGTGCTTGTTTTTGAGACCACTGGCGTTGAGTTGCAGGATGTTTGATTTATGGTTGGAGTTCTAGCATAGGATGTAGATGACGATGTACAGAGGAGGGTGGATGTGCTGAAAATGAAATGTTTGAGGATGGCATGTGATGTGATGTGGTTTGATGGGGTAAGTAATGGACAAGGTAAGAAAGACGAGAGATAATACATAAAAAAAAGGTTTGGTTAAAAGAGTTGAATAGGATGTAATGAAATAGTTTGGACATATGGAAAGAATAAGTGAAGGGAGGTTAACAATGAGGATATATGCGGCAGAAGTGTGAGGAACAAGGAGATAGGATACACCTAAATGGAGATGGAAGGATGGAGTGAAAAAGATTTTGAGTGCTTGGGAACTGTAAATGCAGGAGTGTGAAAGGTGTACACGGGATAGAGTGAACTGAAAAGTGTGGTATATAGGGGTCAACGTGCTGTCAAGGGACTGAACGAGGGTATGTGAGCCCCTGGGGAAACCATGGAAAGGTCTGTGGATAGGGAGCTGCCATGTTCATTGCACATGGCAACTAGAGAATGGACGTGAGCGATTGTGGCCTTTCTTCGATTGTTCCTGACATCACTTCGTTAACGTTGGAAACGACGAAGTATAATATATATATATATATATATATATATATATATATATATATATATATATATATATATATATATACCCTCCCACAACCCTATGATAATATCTATGATTGATTTATTAACAGTCGCTTCACACACTCGTATCTGTGAATCACAGATGTGCACTTAACACCTCCCTCTGCACAGTCATCTGTATATACATATACAAAACCCCTGTCATTAGAAACAGTTTTATCTCTTTAAGTCTCGTAAAGTAACGACTCTTAACTTAGTCATGCCAATGTTCCTGTCACCACTGATGCCCATATCACCCCCTCCTCCTCCTCCTCCTCTCCCATTTGCACACACACATACACACACACACACACACACACACACACACACACACACACACACACTTGCATCTCTCAGCGTCACATAAAGCACTTTAACACCCAACCGAGGCACTCTGTACGAGAGAGATATTGCTCATCAGTGACTCGCAATCTCCATGTTTATCCTCTCAGCCATTGGCAGGAGATAGCCTAACCCAAGTGGTGGTCGCGTAGGATGAATGACTTAGGGTCTGCAGTCTCTGACGACCAGGAGAAGGCCCTTTGTCCACGCTGTCTGTGGCTGTGGTCTGTGTGGTCGGAGTGGTTGTGGTCTGTATGGTGGCAGGGGCTATAGACCGTTGGCTGTGGTCTGTGTGTTGGTAGGGGCTATATACCAGTGGCTGTGGTCTGTGTGGTGGCAGGGGCTATAGACCAGTGGCTGTGGTCTGTGTGTTGGCAGGGGCTATATACCGGTAGCTGTGGTCTGTATGGTGGCAGGGGCTATAGACCAGTGGCTGTGGTCTGTGTGTTGGCAGGGGCTATATACCAGTGGCTGTGGTCTGTGTAGTGGCAGGGGGTATAGGATGCGTGGTGAACGCTACTGACCCCACGCTCTGCCCACGCCTTTGCTACGCTCCACCCCACATTACTCATGTTCCACCCACACACTTTCCACACATTGCTCCCACAATAACCATACACTTCCCACGTTCTACCCACACTCTACCCCACACAAGATCTATATTTCGTTCACACTTCTTACACACTACCCACACGTATCTTACCCACACACTGACCGCACGTTACGCGCATCCCACCCACACACTACTCATGCTACCCCGCACTACCCACACATTAGCATCACACTTCCCACACTACCCGTACAGCGCCCATATTCAGCTCATAGTACCCACAAATTACCTGCAGTACCCACACTATCCCACACTACCCGCTCATCCCCCACACTCCCTCAAAACTACCCACACATAACCTGCACTACCCAAAACACTGCTCGCACGCTACCCACACACACTATCGACAGTGCCCACACGTTTGGAAACTACCCACACACCATCCATAATTGTCACATCCTGGCCACACCTCCCACACACTGCCCACATTACCCACATGTTGTCCACACTACCAAGACGCTATCTACACATTACCTTCCTTAACTGGACAATACATACACCACCTACGCACCACCAACACGATACTCACACTTTACCCACACCTCACGTTACCCACGCCCCACATGAGTTAGCAGTGTGGGAGCAGTGTGGGATCAGTGTGGGAGTGGGTTAGCAGTGTGGGATCAGTGTGGGAGTGGGTTAGCAGTGTGGGAGCAGTGTGGGAGCAGTGTGGGATCAGTGTGGGAGTGGGTTAG
>NC_092263.1:766424-788924 GCF_036320965.1 Panulirus ornatus | reverse complement strand
GGTGGAGGGATTGGGTGGGGCGTTTCGGTAACATCTGGGTGGGCGAGAAGAGCCGGGTGGGTGGAGGAGAGGTGTTTCAGCGAAAGTCTTGGGCAGAGGAGTAAGCGCTACTTGGTTTAGGAAGGAAAAGGCGATGATGCTCCAGTAATGATGTCTGGGTGGAGGGTGGGATGCTACGTGGGTGTGGGTTATATAAGGTAAATTATAGCATCAAAACGTACAAAAAAGAAAAAAAAATCACCCCTCTGAGTATGGGATAGTGAGCCTTATGCGTGGGATAGGAAGTACTGAAGTCGCTTCTCTCGTCGGTGTTCAGTTCGAAGTAGACTGACGAAGAGGATGAGGCGCGTAGTGTGGACGGCGTGGTCGACTACGGCCAAGGACAGCTGAGGACGCTGGCTGGCCATGGACACTCGACAGGCTTATGGAATATGTCAGGCAACTCGGAATGACAATATTTCTTTCTTCTTTCATCTAACTAAGAAAGAAAGAGAAGGAACGAAGAGTTCGCCTTAGTAAATGTCGAAAAAATGGCCATTTTGCTACCTGGATCCCAAGGCCATTTAAAAGCCTCGAGCGTAGAAGGGCGTGTGGCCGTTTCTTTATGTGTTTTCATGCAACAATAGAGTGAGTACAGTGATTTGTTACTCACCCTCTCCTCACAATACCAGGCTTCAGGTTCGATACCACATCTACGCTACAGGGTAGCTATTAATCACTGTGGTGTGTGTGTGTATGTGTGTGTGTGTGTGTGTGTGTGTGTGTGTGTGTGGGGCAGGTCAGGCTGGAGCCCCACAGCAGGTAAGGCTACCTAGCCATCGAGTATGCCACCCGCAGAACTCGGTCCTCGCCTCTCTCTCCCTCTCTGACATGGACGCTAGGTGTTGGTGATTTTCGTGTCTCTCTTTCTTAAAGAAAACCAAAAATGAGACGAAGTATCAGATATATTCCACCTCCTTCAACTTCATCATGCCCTCACGCCCTCCAACTGCGTCAACGGAGGGGAATCTATCTGCCCAGTTGGAGACCTCTTGACGTGTGCGATCTCTGACGAGGCTGACCAAATTACGCAACACGCGCCTTTCTCTCTACCTCGTCCTCGTAATGACCTCGCTGCTCGAGACATCGTCCACTTCATCAAACCTCTCTCTACTTCCTCCCGCCAGGTGCACCCACTATCATCCATCTACTTGATCAGCTCCTCACACTCAAGCACACGCGATGGTGTTCTTCAGTCACCTTCCGAAAACCCGATGGGTTCATCGGCTACCCTGGGTCGAAATAGGAGGACGGGGAGCTCAGCTGTTAGCCGGGGTCTTCATGGGACCATGGCCGGACGGAGAGCCCAGCTCTCAGCCGGGGTCTTCAGGGAACCATGGCCGAACGAAGAGCATAGCCCTCAGCTGGGGTCTTCAGGGGACCAATTCTGGCAGGCCTCAGCCACGTTGGTCATATATTTACACCAACGTCTCAGCCATTAGAAGCAAACATCTCTTGTGTCTTGGTATTACACAACGTTCATGAAGTCGTCAGTATGATAATGTGATTCACGAATCAGGTTCTTCGTTGATTCAAAACCGCTCCAATTTCATTTTCTTTTTTCGAAGCTTCATGAGGAAGATGGAGTGTGAACGTGGCTGAGGGAGACTGGCAAGCATAAGGTCTGGTCTTCACAGGTCGAGATAATGAGCCTCGAGTATAAATCTTCAATGAGGCGCGAGGCACCGACGTGGTCCAAATTTAGCATGGCATTGTCCTCCTAGATGGCAATACACACACACACACACACACACACACACACACACACACACACACACACACACACACACACAGATGCACACCCACATACACACACACACAGATAAACCTCACTCATGTGCATCATGCTCTTACGACACAATTCCCTCCCAGTTCTTTAGTTTCTAAACAGTCTCTTTCCCGCCGAATGGCTGCGTGAATTTAATAAACCCTTCATTTTTCATTTACACACACACACACACACACACACACACACACACACACACACACACACACACACACACACACACACACACACACACACACACGGAGGGGACCATCCTGAACGCCACATACAAACGCTCGGGCAGGAATCCGTATTTTCGATCCGCTTTTCACAAAAACCTCCTCAGGAACACCTCCTGCATAGGCGGGGGGAAGATGAACCAGGAGGGGTTGGGATCCCTCGTATGTATCGCGGTGAATCGTCCGTCCATCTACCCACGTAACCCCCGAGCCTCCATTATGCGCTACCCCGCCCCTATTGACATTTCCACGAAGACCTTTTTCTCCCTCGTTTCGAGCACTTACTTCACCCCTTCCCCCTCCTACGTTATACCACTTCCACATTCAGTGGTTGTGGTCAGAGAGAGAGAGAGAGAGAGAGAGAGAGAGAGAGAGAGAGAGAGAGAGAGAGAGAGAGAGGCAGGAAACGATGAGAAAACGCTCACAGGAGTGGCGGATAAATGAAAAATGACATAAGGCCAGCTTCACCCACGGAGGAAGGGAGGAAGGGAAGGAAGGAGGAAGGGAGGAAGGAAGGAAGGGAGGGAGGGGGGGAGGAAGGGAAGGAGGGAGGGAGGAAGGAAGGGAGGAAGGAAGGAAGGGAGGAAGGAAGGAAGGGAGGGAGGGGAGAGGAAGGGAGGGAGGGAGGGAGGGAGGGAGGGAGAGGCCACTATGTGGACCGGGAAGGCCATGAACACGCGGCTTCCCTGGCCACAGACCTCGGTTGCCATCGTCCCTCATGATGTGAGTTCGTGATTGTGGTTCAGCCTCGTCAAATACGCTTAAACACATATATTCATGTGTTAGTTTTATCCTCCACAAACCTTGGGCTATAGAGGTAGTCGTGTTATTTATATCGTCTGTACCACTGAAGAAGGTCGTGTTATATATCACCTGTAACACTGTAGGCGGTCGTGCCATGTATCGTCTCTAATACTGAAGGAGGTCATGTCATTATATCTATAACACTGAAGGAGGTCGTGTCATATATCGCCTGTAATACTGCAGGAGGTCGTGTCATATATCGCCTGTAACACTGATGGAGGTCGTGTCATATATCGCCTATAATACTGCAGGAGGTCGTGTCATATATTGCCTGTAATACTGCAGGAGGTCGTGTCATATATCGCCTGTAATACTGGAGGAGGTCGTGTCATATATCGTCTGTAATACTGCAGGAGGTCGTGTCATATGTCGTCTGTAATACTGCAGGAGGTCGTGTCATATATCGTCTATAACATTGAAGGAGTTCGTATCATATATCGCCCGTAACACAGGAGGTCGTGTCATGTATCGCCTGCAACACTGAGGAAGGTCGTGTCATATATCGCCTGTAACAGTGAAGGTCATGTAATATATCACCTGTAACACTGAAGGAGATCGTGTCATATATCGGCTGTAACACTGAAGGAGATCGTGTTATACGTCGCCTGTGAGAGTGCAGGAGGTCGTGTTTTATATCGCCTGTCAGACAGCAGGAGGTTGTGTTACATGTATAGCCTTTAATACTGCAGGAGGTTGTGTCATATATCGCCTGTAGCACTAAAAGAGATCGTGTCATATATCACCTGTAATAATGTGGGAGGCCGTGTCATATATCGTCTATAATACTGCAGGAGGTCGTATCATATATCGCCTGTCAGACAGCAGGAGGTTTTGTTACATATATAGCCTTTAATACTGCAGGAGGTTGTGTCATATATCGCCTATAGCACAAAAAGAGATCGTGTCATATATCACCTGAAATAATGTAGGAGGTCGTGTCATATATCGTCTGTAATGCTGAAAGAGGTCCTGTCATATATCGCCTGTAATACTGCAGGAGGTCGTGTGATATATCTCTATATCACTGAAGGAAATCGTGTCATATATTGCTTGTAATACTGCTGGAGGTCGTGTCATATAACGCCTGTAATACTGCAGGAGGTTGTGTCATATATCTCTATAACACTGAAGGAAATCGTGTCATATATCGCCTGGAATACTGCAGGAGGTCGTGTGATATATCTCTATATCACTGAAGGAAATCGTGTCATATATTGCTTGTAATACTGCTGGAGGTCGTGTCATATAACGCCTGTAATACTGCAGGAGGTTGTGTCATATATCTCTATAACACTGAAGGAAATCGTGTCATATATCGCCTGGAATACTGCAGGAGGTCGTGTGATATATCTCTATATCACTGAAGGAAATCGTGTCATATATTGCTTGTAATACTGCTGGAGGTCGTGTCATATAACGCCTGTAATACTGCAGGAGGTTGTGTCATATATTGCTTGTAATACTGCTGGAGGTCGTGTCATATAACGCCTGTAATACTGCAGGAGGTTGTGTCATATATCTCTATAACACTGGAGGAAATCGTGTCATATATTGCTTGTAATACTGCAGGAGGTTGTGTCATATATCGTCTATAACACTAAAGGAAATCGTGTCATATATTGCTTGTAATACTGCTGGAGGTCGTGTCATATATCGCTTGTAACACTGCAGGAGGTCGTGTCATATATCGCTTGTAACACTGCAGGAGGTCGTGTCATATATCGCTTGTAACACTGCAGGAGGTCGTGTCATATATCGCTTGTAACACTGCGGGAGGTCGTGTCATATATCGCTTGTAACAATGCAGGAGGTCGTGTCATATATCGCTTGTAACACTGCAGGAGGTCGTGTCATATATAGCTTGTAACACTGCAGGAGGTCGTGTCATATATCGCTTGTAACACTGCGGGAGGTCGTGTCATATATCGCTTGTAACACTGCGGGAGGTCGTGTCATATATCGCTTGTAACACTGCAGGAGGTCGTGTCATATATCGCTTGTAACACTGCGGGAGGTCGTGTCATATATCGCTTGTAACACTGCAGGAGGTCGTGTCATATATCGCTTGTAACACTGCGGGAGGTCGTGTCATATATCGCCTGTAACGCCACAAGCGTAACCATTTGTTCATCCCACGTGTGTGACTGGGGGATGGCGTACGGGAGCGTCGCCCGTCAACCAGTAAGATGATAAATTCGTCCCAACAGAGGGACTTGTGTGGGTAGGTAGAGCCACCTCAGGATCCAGTGTGTGCCTGGTAAAAAGGGAGGGGGAGAGAAAAAAGAGAACCGTCTGTAGCCATTTCCCATCACCCCCTCCCTCGCTTCCCTCCCTCGCCTCCCCTCCCTTTTCGGTTACTCCGTCTTTTATGTTCCTCCTCCCCTCCCCCGACCCTCTCCCCCATCCGAGGCACCCCCAATTTCCCACCCCCTCCTCCTCCATGTGTCTTTTCCCTCGCTCAATCTCTCCTCCCCTCCTATTGGCTGCTCCTCTTCCATAGCTCCTCCCTCGTTTTCCCTTTTCGCAAACCACCCTTCCCTCCTCCTCCACCTCCCCCACCTCCCAACTCCCTCTCCCTCTATTTTTCCATTCTCTCCGCTTTGGGAAATAGCACATGCCCCCCTCAAAGTTGGCTCAGTCACCCGAAGGCGTATTACAGTAACATATCATCACACGTCTCATTACAACAGCAAGAATAATGCCCCATATATTCTGAGATTAGAATAAACTTGTGCTCGCCAGGAATATGGACGAAAATATATTCTTTTTCTCTCTTTTTTCTGAGGGGCAAAAATTGGCCACTCTTGCTTTGGCATCACTCCAGGCCAGGGCTGGGTGACGCTGGCGGACCTACTCAGGCTACCTGTCGGCTCCCCTGACCTTGCCGCTATACCCTCAAAATAAACTTACCCTTGAAATTATTTTACCGCCGAGTTTGTCCCCCTCGTCTTGCTCATCCAACAGTCAGAGCTTTTAATTTACGTGGATTGGAATCAGATCATGTACATCGTACCTGACGGGAGGGGAGAGGAGGAGTAAATTCGTCAGTTGATATCTATCCACACACACATGAGCCGCACCCCTCCGCCCACTCCACCCCCAACCGACACCTCCCGCGCTCCCTAAATCTCACAGCCCTGGCGTACTGCAGACATACACACGGACGTACCGTCTCTCTCTCTCTCTCTCTCGTTAAAGCTATGGTGAGATTATCATTAAGAGAAGGAAAAGCGTAGACCCTAATCGGTGTGATATATATATATATATATATATATATATATATATATATATATATATATATATATATATATATATATATATAATTATATATAGTTTTTTTTAAACTATTCGCCATTTCCCGCGTTAGCGAGGTAGCGTTAAGAACAGAGGAATGGGCCTTTGAGGGAATATCCTTACCTGGCCCCCTTCTCTGTTCCTTTTGGAAAATTAAAAAAAAATAATGAGAAGGGAGGATTTCCAGTCCCCCGCTCCCTCCCCTTTTAGTCGCCTTCTACGACACGCAGGGAATACGTGGGAAGTATTCTTTCTCCCCTATCCCCAGGGATACATATATATATATATATATATATATATATATATATATATATATATATATATATATATATATATATATATATATATATATTCTTTCTTTTAAACTATTCGCCATTTCCCGCGTTAGCGAGGTAGCGTTAAGAACAGAGGACTGGGCCTTTTTTGGAATATCCTCACCTGGCCCCCTCTGTTCCTTCTTTTGGAAAATTAAAAAAAAAAAAAAAAAAAAAAACGAGAGGGGAGGATTTCCAGCCCCCCGCTCCCTCCCCTTTTAGTCGCCTTCTACGACACGCAGGGAATACATGGGAAGTATTCTTAATCCCCTGTCCCAGGGATAATATATATATATATATATATATATATATATATATATATATATATATATTTTTTTTTTTTTTTTTTTCTTTTTTTTTTTTTATACTTTGTCGCTGTCTCCCGCGTTTGCGAGGTAGCGCAAGGAAACAGACGAAAGATATATATATATATATATATATATATATATATATATATATATATATATATATATATATATATATATATATATATACACACATATATATATATATATATATATATATATATATATATATATATATATATATATATATATATATATATATATATATACATGTATATATATATATACACGAACAAAGAATCTATGTATTTATTTATTATTCTATTTTGTCATACTTTGTCGCTGTCTCCCGCGTTAGCGAGGTAGCGCAAGGAAACAGACGAAAGAATGTCCCAACCCACCCACATACACATGCATATACATACACGTCCACACACGCACATATACATAGCTATACATTTCAGCGTATACATATACATACACAGACATTTACATATGTACACGTGCACATAATTCATACTTGCTGCCTTTATTCACTCCCGTCGCCACCCCGCCACACATGCAATAACACCCCCTCTCCCGAGCACTCACGCGAGGTAGCGCTAGGAAAATACAACAAAGGCCACATTCGTTCACACTCAGTCTCTAACTGCCATGTATAATGCACCGAAACCACAGCTCCCTTTCCACATCCAGGCCTCACAAAACTTTCCATGGTTTACCCCAGACGCTTCACATGCCCTGGTTCAATCCATTGACAGCACGTCGACCCAGGTATACCCCATCGTTCCAATTCACTCTATTAATGCACGCCATTCACCCTCCTGCATATTCAGGCCCGGTCGCTCAAAATCTTTTTCACTCCATCCTTCTACCTCCAATTTGGTCTCCCGGTTCTCATCGTTCCCTCCACCTCTGACACATATATCCTCTTTGCCAATCTTTCCTCACTCATTCTCTCCATGTGACCAAACCATCTGAAAACACCCTCTTCTGCTCTCTCAACCACACTCTTTTTACTACCACACATCTCTCTTACCCTTTCATTACTTACTTGATGAAACCACCTCACACCACATATTGTCCTCAAACATCTCATTTCCAACACATCCACCCTCCTGCGCACAACTCTATCCATAGCCTACGCCTCGCAACCATATAACATTGTTGGAACTACTATTCCTTCAAACACCCATTTTTACTTTCCAAGATAATGTTCTCGCCTTCCACACATTCTTCAGCGCTCCCAGAACCTTCACTCCCTCCCCCACACTGTGACTCATTTTCACTTCCATGGTTCCTTCTGCTGCGAAATCCACTCCCAGATATCTAAAACACTTCACTTCCTCCAGTTTTTTTTTTCCATTCAAAGTTACTTCCCAGTTGACTTGTCCCTCAACCCTACTGTACCTAATAACCTTGCTCTTATTCACATTTGCTCTCAGCATTCTTCTTTCACACACTTTACCAAACTCAGTCACCAGCTTCTGCAGTTTCTCAACCGAATCAGCCACCAGCGCTGTATCATCAGCGAACAACAACTGACTCACTTCCCAAGCTCTCTCATCCACAACAGCCTTCAATGATACTTGCCCCTCTCTCCAAAACTCTCGCATTCACCTCCCTAACAACCACATCCATAAACAAATTAAAAAACCATGGAAACATCACACACCCCTGCCGCAAACCGACATTCACTGAGAACCAATCACTTTCCTTTCTTCCCACTCGTACACATGCCTTACATCCTCGATAAAAACTTTTCACCGCATCCAACAACTTGCCGCCCACACCATATACTCTTAATACATATATATATATATATATATATATATATATATATATATATATATATATATATATATATATATATATATATTTTTTTCTTTCTTTTAAACTATTTGCCATTTCCCGCGTTGGCGAGGTAGCGTTAAGAACAGAGGACTGGGCCTTTTTTGGAATATCCTCACCTGGCCCCCTCTGTTCCTTCTTTTGGAAAATTAAAAAAAAAAAAAACGAGAGGGGAGGATTTCCAGCCCCCCGCTTTTAGTCGCCTTCTACGACACGCAGGGAATACGTGGGAAGTATTCTTAATCCCCTATCCCCAGGGATAATATATATATATATATATATATATATATATATATATATGTATATAGTATATATGTTTATATACACGACAATCCATGAACATCATCTTTAGAATGTGTTTTCCAGAAAAACCATCCCGTCCCACTCTTCTCTTTGGGACGTCTTCAAAACATGACAGTGGTCGACGTGTGTTCCATAATGGTGGTAATATTCTTGGGCATAAATATACGACTCCTAAGTATAGGGCACATCAGAATAGATCAAGCTGATGGATAAGAAGAATATCTGACATCTTTTTACTCCGTTCGCTAATGGTGACTCCTCTTCATCCCACCCTTAACTTGGTAATTGACTGGTTTCCCCCAGTGTGGTGAGAATCACTCCATGTAAAAGTCAGTACGTGATGTACACAATATATGTGCTTTACCGTGTACTAAAGTACTTATCTGACCAGACGAGAGGCAGTACATCTCTAGGTATAATCAGATTACCCTAAGCCATCAAGACGTTCTGAACCACTTGTGTACGATGCTTTTGAGGCAAATAAGTAGTATTCTGAAGACGAAAATTTACGAAGTCGTGTTAATGATACACTGTCGTATACACGCCTGTTATGACGGGTAGGCCTAAGCACTACCTGTGTAGTAGGGGCAAGTCTCCACGTTCCCTGAAGCTGTGTTCGTTTTTATGTGATGGTGAACTGGACATTCTGATATACTACTGGTGCCTCAAGGACCAGAGTGTTAACACTGCACTGGGAGTTACAGAACTGGGTTGTACAGGTTATTACATCACCAGGACGTTACATGGTTATGGTGCCGTGCTGGGAGGTACAACACTGGGATGGTGGGGGAGTTAGAGGACAGAGGCATACAGTCATAATTTACGACGCGGAGGAGGATGGGGAGTCACGGTGTATGGCGAGTTACAGGACGATGGTGTATGGGGAGTTACAGGACGATGGTGTATGGGGAGTTACAGGACGATGGTGTATGGGGAGTTACGGGACGATCATGTATGGGGAGTTACAGGACGATGGTGTATGGGGAGTTACGGGACGATTATGTATGAGGAGTTACAGGACGATGGTGTATGGGGAGTTACGGGACGATCATGTATGGGGAGTTACAGGACGATGGTGTATGGGGAGTTACAGGACGATGGTGTATGGGGAGTTACAGGACGATGGTGTATGGGGGGTTACAGGACGACCATGTATGGGGGGTTACAGGACGACCATGTATGGGGAGTTACAGGACGTTGGTGTATGGGGAGGTACAGGACGATGGTGTATGGGGAGTTACAGGACGATGGTGTATGGGGAGTTACGGGACGGTCATGTATGGGGAGTTACAGGACGTTGGTATATAGGCAGTTACAGGACGATGGTGTATGGGGAGTTACAGGACGTTGGTGTATGGGCAATTACGGGACGATTATGTATTGGGAGTCCCAAATCATGATTAATCAGTCCCATAACATCTTATGCAGACATGCAGTCCCAAAGCTTTTCAAGTGGAGACAATCCCAGAACTTTTCAAGTGGAGACAATTTGCAAACTTTTCAAGTGGATACAGCCCTGAAGCTATTCAAGTGGAGACAATCCCAGAACTTTTCAAGTGGAGACAGTCCCATAACTATTAAGATGGAAACAGTCCCAAAGTTTTCCTAGTGGAGACAGTTCCAAAGCTTTTCAAGTGGAGACGGTCCCAGAACTTTTCAAGTAGATACAGCCCTGAAGTTTTTCAAGTAGAAACAGTCCCAGAATTGTTCAAGTGGAGACAGGCCCAGAGTTTTCCAAGGGGGAGACAGTCCCAGAATTTGTTATGAAAACAAAATCCCAAAACTCATCACGTGGCTGGGATCCCTAAACTTCTCTCTGGAGACATCCCAGGAACGTCTCTGGTGGAGACATCCCAGGAACGTCTCTCGTGGAGACCATCCCTAAACTTCTCAAGCCGAGGAAGTCCTTGTATATCTCATGATGGGTAATGTCCCAAAACCTATCCCGCGGAGACTATCCCAAAACTTCTCTAACCGAACTGTGTGAGACAGTCCCTGAACTGTGTGAGACAGTCCTTGAACTGTGTGAGACAAGTCTTATCTGTGTGAGACAGTCCCTGAACTGTGTGAAACAGTCCTTGAACTGTGTGAGACAGTCCCTGAACTGTGTGAGACAGTCCCTGAACTGTGTGAGACAGTCCTTGAACTGTGTGAGACAAGTCTTATCTGTGTGAGACAGTCCCTGAACTGTGTGAGACAGTCCCTGAACTGTGTGAGACAGTCCCTGAACTGTGTGAAATAGTCCCTGAACTGTGTGAGACAGTCCCTGAACTGTGTGAGACAGTCCTTGAACTGTGTGAGACAGTCCTTGAACTGTGTGAGACAGTCCCTGAACTGTGTGAGACAGTCCCTGAACTGTGTGAGACAGTCCCTGAACTGTGTGAGACAGTCCTTGAGCTGTGTGAGACAGTCCCTGAACTGTGTGAGACAGTCCCTGAACCGTGTGAGACAGTCCCTGAACTGTGTGAGACTGTCCTTGAGCTGTGTGAGACAGTCCCTGAACTGTGTGAGACAGTCCCTGAACCGTGTGAGACAGTCCCTGAACTGTGTGAGACAGTCCCTGAACTGTGTGAGACAGTCCTTGAGCTGTGTGAGACAGTCCCTGAACTGTGTGAGACAGTCCCTGAACTGTGTGAGACAGTCCTTGAGCTGTGTGAGACAGTCCCTGAACTGTGTGAGACAGTCCTTGAGCTGTGTGAAACAGTCCCTGAACTGTGTGAGACAGTCCCTGAACTGTGTGAGACAGTCCCTGAACTGTGTGAGACAGTCCCTGAACTGTGTGAGACAGTCCTTGAACTGTGTGAGACAGTCCCTGAACTGTGTGAGACAGTCCCTGAACTGTGTGAGACAGTCCCTGAACTGTGTGAGACAGTCCTTGAGCTGTGTGAGACAGTCCCTGAACTGTGTGAGACAGTCCCTGAACCGTGTGAGACAGTCCCTGAACTGTGTGAGACAGTCCTTGAGCTGTGTGAGACAGTCCCTGAACTGTGTGAGACAGTCCCTGAACTGTGTGAGACAGTCCCTGAACTGTGTGAGACAGTCCTTGAGCTGTGTGAGACAGTCCCTGAACTGTGTGAGACAGTCCCTGAACTGTGTGAGACAGTCCTTGAACTGTGTGAGACAGTCCCTGAACTGTGTGAGACAGTCCCTGAACTGTGTGAGACAGTCCTTGAGCTGTGTGAGACAGTCCCTGAACTGTGTGAGACAGTCCCTGAACTGTGTGAGACAGTCCTTGAGCTGTGTGAGACAGTCCCTGAACTGTGTGAGACAGTCCTTGAACTGTGTGAGACAGTCCTTGAGCTGTGTGAGACAGTCCCTGAACTGTGTGAGACAGTCCTTGAACTGTGTGAGACAGTCCCTGAACTGTGTGAGACAGTCCATGAACTGTGTGAGACAGTCCTTGAACTGTGTGAGACAGTCCTTAACTGTGTGAGACAAGTCTCTACGATATTCAATGAAGATCCAATATAGTGCTCACGATATCAAATAAAGATCCAATATCACTCAAAATTTTCATGTAGACAAAATCTCAAAGGTTATTTCTGTGAGAAAAACCCGAAACGACTGTGATTGTGGGACTGTTGTGAAAGCTTCCATTAAGACTGGGCCAAACCTTCTCCTGCTCTGAGGTTGTATGTAAAGAGAGTCACAAGGCCTCAGTTGTGAAGGCTAGTCAATCCTACTGTGGATACAATCCCAGCTTATGTGAAGGTAGTCCAATCTTTATGAAGAACAACCCCAGTTTATGTGAAGGCAGTTCATTCCTTGTGTGGATAGAAAACCCAGAGCCTCGTATGTGAAGGCAGTACAGTCCTTGTGTGGATACAATCCCAGCTTATGTGAAGGCACTCCAATCCTTATTTGGATACAAATCCCAAAGCTGTACAATCCTAATGTGGCTACAATCCCATACCTTCTTACGTGAAGGCTCTCCAATCATTATGTGAAGGCAGTCTAGAGCAATCCTAGAGCTTCTTTAGTGGAATTAGTCCAAGATTTTCTCATTCAAAGTCATCCCACAAACATCTAATGTAGGGAAAGTCCCCAGATTTTTCCTCACTTGACATCCCCTAAACTTCCATTATATGGAAACTCCCCAAACATCTGATTGCAGGGTCCCGGATCATTAATGTAGGAAACAAACTCAAAACTTTCCAGTCGCTCACAGTACAAAAAATTCTTCATGTAGGTAGTTTCAAAATGTCTCACTGGACAGTCTCAGAACTTGTTGTGAGAAGGTAGTCCCAAAAATCCCGAGAGGACAGTTGCATAGACCATTTTATGAGGACAGTCCCAAAACTTCTCATGTGGAGACAATCCCAAAACTCGTATAACTTCTCCTCTCGATACAGTATCAGAATTTCTCTTGGTAATTACCCTCCAAAAAGTTCTAATTACGAGACGGTATCAAAACTGCTTAGGACCCACCTCCAAACCTCCTAATGACCCACCTCCAAAACTCCTCATAATGACCCGGCTCCAGAACTCCTCATAATGACCCAGCTCCAAAACTCCTAATGCCCCACCTCCAAAATTTCTCATAATGACCCAGCTCCAAAACTCCTCCTAATGACCCAACTCCAAAACTCCTCCTAATGACCCAACTCCAAAACATCTCCTAATGACCCAGCTCCAAAACTCCTCCTGATGACCCAACTCCAAAACTCCTCATAATGACCCAACTCCAAAACTCCTCATAATGACCCAGCTCCAAAACTCCTCCTAATGACCCAACTCCAAAACTCCTCATAATGACCCAGCTCCAAAACTACTCATAATGACTCAGCACCAGAACTCATAATGACCCAGCCTCAAAACTTCTCACAAGAAAACCGTCTCATATTTCTGGATTGAGGGGTCTTATTACTACTCACAAAACAGACTCCCACAAATGTCCCATGTGGAGGCAAGGCCAAAAGTTATCTTGTGGAAACAGTTCCATAATTTCTCAACACGACAAAGTTCCAGAACTTCTAAAAGTGAGACATGTCCCAAAACTTCTAATGTAGGGACATGTCCCAAAGATTCTCACGTGAGACAATCCCAAAGCCTTCTCTGCACGGACGATGCAACTGGGAGACATCGTATGTAAAATAGACTCTAAACTTTGGAGGGGAAAGTCTTAAAACTTTTTATTTAGAGGAGAACCCCTGAATATTTCTTTACAGACTATCAAAATATCTATAAGGGATCTGGTCCTGAAACTTCTTCATGGAAAGGCAGTCCTGAAACTTTTACTTCAGGTAAGCTTCGTACTGTCTTTGCCTCTCTCGTGATAGCTATGGTGAGGCACTGAAAGGGAAAGCTGACTGATCTCTCGTCCCAGGTTAATTCGACGAGCGTGGAAGCCTGGGTGAAGGTGAGAAACAATGTCTTCTTCAAGACATCAGAGTTATAGGGGGAGGAAGATATCCTGTGAAGCATGGAATGGAAATCCACAACCACAATCAATAACAACCCAGTAGCATATGTATTACCTCATTATTGATAATATTCTGACTCCGAGGCAATTTTGTCTCAGTATGGGTAGATTTCTGCTCACTTTAACTCCGTCTTTGTCTCAGTTAGACATGAAGCGTGTCCATCCATCCACCTAACCCGACGTAATAGATATACTGATGACTAACATTGGTTAACTTGTGAGGTTGCTTCCAAACGTGGTATAAACATTATCACGACTGGAATCCGAATCAGTGAGAAGGCTTGTGAAAGGATACATGCAAACACCTGTCCACGACCTTTGACCTCTGGTACTCACACAAATTGGAAAACTTTTTTTAAGTCCCCTCCCTCTACCCCCAGCTTCCCACCTCACCCCAATTTATCAAATTAGACCAGGAAATAGTCCAAGACACGGTAGTTTCCTTGTAAAAGTGACCAAGGCAGCATAAGCGAGAGAAGAGAATGTCGAATTTCCTCCCGCAATTCAATTTAAGAGTCAGGTAGTGACATGGTGCGTGGTGTTTGCATGTTGGTAGCCAGCAAGGCCACAGTGTTTCTTGTCGATGCTAACGTATATTGCTCGACCTTGCAGTGTGTTTTGTTTTGACCTTGATATGAATTGTTCTGGCCTTGATATGGGTTGTTCTGGCCTTGATATGGGTTGCTCTGGCCTTGATGTGAATTGTTCTGGCCTTGATATGGGTTATTCTGGCCTTGATATGGGTTGGTCTGGCCTTGATATGAGTTGTTTTTGCCTTGATATGAATTGTTTTGGCCTTGATATGGGTTATTCTGGCCTTGATATGGGTTATTCTGGCCTTGATATGGGTTATTCTGGCCTTGATATAGGTTATTCTGGCCTTGATATGGGTTGTCTTGACCCTGATGTGAATTGTTCTGGCCTTGATATGGGTTGTTCTGACCTTCATATGGATTATTCCGACCTTGATATGGATTGTTTTGACCTTCATGTGGGTTGTTCTGGCCTTCATATGGGTTGTCTTGGCCTTGGTGTGAATTGTTCTGGCCTTGATATGGATTGAAATGAATTGTTCTGGCCTTGATATGGGTTGTTCTGGCCTTGATGTAAGTTTTTTGGCCTTGATATGGGTTATTCTGACCTTGATATAGGTTGTTCTGACCTTGATATGGGTTGTTCTGACCTTGATATGGGTTGTTCCAACCTTGATATGGGTTGTTCTGACCTTGATATGGGTTGCTCCGACCTTGATATGGGTTCTGACCTTCATATAGGTTGTCTTGGCCTTGATATGAGTTGTTTTGGCCTTCTTAAGGATTGTTTTGACCTTGATATGAGTTGTTTTGGCTTTCTTAAGGGTAGTTTTGACCGTGACATAAATTGCTTGACCTGAATGTTTATCATTTTCCCTCTGATGTACAAGCGTTACCGGACTCCACCTGCCAGTGGTTGGGTCGCAAGAGTAAAGTCATCGTCAGTGAGGATGTATCACCTCGTGACTCCAAAGGAGCCTGTCCTTCCATGTTACTGATAGTGGCGCAGACATAATAGTAATGATGATAAGGATAATAGCAGGTATAATAGTAATAATGATAAAGATAATAGCAGGTATAATAATGATAATGATGAAGATAATAGCAGGTATAATAGTAGTAATGATAAAGATAATAACAGGTATAATAGTAGTAATGATAAAGATAATAACAGGTATAATAGTAATAATGATAAAGATAATAGCAGATATGATAGTAATAATGATGAAGATAATAGCAGATATGACAGTAATAATGATAAAGATAATAGCAGGTACAATAGTAAAAATAACAAAGATGATAGCAGATATAATAGTAACAATGATGAAGATAATAGCAGATATGATAGTAATAATGACAAAAATAATAGCAGGTATAATAGTAATGATAATAAAGATGGTAGCAGGTATGATAGTAATAATGATAAAGATAATGGCAGGTATAATAGTAATAATGATAAAGAAAATAGCAGGTATAATAGTGATAATGATAAAGATAATAGCAGGTATAATAGTAATGATAATAAAGATGGTAGCAGGTATGATAGTAATAATGATAAAGATAATGGCAGGTATAATAGTAATAATGATAAAGAAAATAGCAGGTATAATAGTGATAATGATAAAGATAATAGCAGGTACAATAGTAATAATGACAAAGATAATAGCAGGTATAATAGTAATAATGATAAAGATGATAAGAACTCTGAAGCATATCCTTGGATAAATGTATGTTGCTTTTACTCCAAGTTATGTGTTGTTAGGATACTGGGGTGAGCGTGCTCGTAGAGCGTTTGCCTGATGACTGCATCTTGTGTTGCATGTCAACTTCGATCTCAATATCTTGGTCTTCGAGCTCAGTTCATACTGGTTCGAACCTGTTCGAAGACGGCGTTCAAGCTTGTGTTCGAACCTTGATATGCGAGGGTTTGAACCCCGGCCGGACGTTCACCTGACCTTGATATCTATCGTTTTGTCCGTGTTGACCTTGACCTGCTGGGGAGGGGGGGGGGCTCATTTGATATTGGAAGTGAACTGCCTTGACCCTGACCTTATGCAGAAAAATTCTTAGATTTCTGCTTATTTCTATGCTTAGCTGAGCAAGTGACTTAAGTGCCACACAGAAAAGGACTAAGCACGATGCTTAGCAAAACTTAAGCATAAGATTTAAGAAGTATGAAATGCAGCTTGGGTCAAAATATTTGTCGTCTGCTAAGCAAATACTTAAGCGTAGGGCAGCTTTCAGAAACATGCTTGGCAAAATTCTTAAAGTTAAGTAAAATTCTTTGGGGTTAAGCATACTTAAGCATTCTAAGAAGTTTTCTGCATACGGCCCCTCTGCCTTAACTATGACACTACGAATGTGTTATCTTGACCTTGGCACTGGAAGTGTGTTATCTTGACCCTGACACTGGAAGTGTGTTATCCTGACCCTGACACTGGAAGTAAGTTATTTTGACCTTGACATTGGAAGTGTATTATCTTGACCATGACTTTGGAAGTGTGTTATTTTGACCATGACACTGGAAGTGTGTTATCTTGACCTTGACACTGGAAGTGTGTTATCTTGACCCTGACACTGGAAGTGTGCCATCTTGACCTTGACACTGGAAGTGTGTTATCTTGACCCTGACACTGGAAGTGTGTCATCTTGACCTTGACACTGGAAGTGTGTTATCTTGACCTTGACACTGGAAGTGTGTTATCTTGACCATGACCTACCCTCCACCACCCACCACCTACCCTCCACTACACACCACCTACGCTCCACCATCCACCACCTACCCTCCACTACACACCACCTACCCTCCACTACACACCACCTGCCCTCCACCACCCACCACTTGCCCTTCACTACACACCACCTACCCTCCACTACACACCACCTACCCTCCACTACCCACCACCTACCCTCCACCATAAGCAGGGAAAGAAAAAGTGAGGTTAGTGGACGGAAAGGAGTACAGTCGTCAACAAAGGATGTCACATTTCCCGGCTACTGAATGTAGCATAGCCTAACTCCGGGAGCCCCCATATGAAAAGAGACGTAAGGGTAGGTTGTTTATTGATGTTACCGGACTCCATCCGCATGAGGTTACCCAGCAAGGGTAAAAGTCACCTTTGGCGAAGGCTTCCCCAAAAATATTCTCACCCCAAAGCAATTTGCATCTCCCTGCTACTGGAAGTAGCGCAGCCTCGGGTTGCAGGAGCCTTTAGAAAGAAGTCCTGAAGTAATTATTAACGATATATATATATAGGATCATAGGGTGGGGGAGGGGGCGAAAATTCTGGGAGCCTTGAAGAATGTGTGGAAGTCGAGAACATTATCTCGGAAAGCAAAAATGGGTATGTTTGAAGGAATAGTGGTTCCAACAATGTTGTATGGTTGCGAGGCGTGGGCTATGGATAGAGTTGTGCGCAGGAGGATGGATGTGCTGGAAATGAGATGTTTGAGGACAATGTGTGGTGTGAGGTGGTTTGATCGAGTAAGTAATGTAAGGGTAAGAGAGATGTGTGGAAATAAAAAGAGCGTGGTTGAGAGAGCAGAAGAGGGTGTTTTGAAATGGTTTGGGCACATGGAGAGAATGAGTGAGGAAAGATTGACCAAGAGGATATATGTGTCGGAGGTGGAGGGAACGAGGAGAAGAGGGAGACCAAATTGGAGGTGGAAAGATGGAGTGAAAAAGATTTTGTGTGATCGGGGCCTGAACATGCAGGAGGGTGAAAGGAGGGCAAGGAATAGAGTGAATTGGAGCGATGTGGTATACAGGGGTTGACGTGCTGTCAGTGACTTGAATCAAGGCATGTGAAGCGTCTGGGGTAAACCATGGAAAGCTGTGTAGGTATGTATATTTGCGTGTGTGGACGTGTGTATGTACATGTGTAGGGGGGGGGGGGGGCCATTTCTTTCGTCTGTTTCCTTGCGCTACCTCGCAAACGCGGGAGACAGCGACAAAGTATAAAAAAAAAAAAAAAAAAAAAAAATATATATATATATATATATATATATATATATATATATATATATATATATATATATATATATATATATATAGTCAACCCATCTATTCACTTTCCATAACACCCTATCATTCGCTCTATCCACCACGACCAGTAGCCCTTCCAGGCCTCCCTATCCCCCTGGTCTAACCCCACGCATCTCCCACCCGTCCCTACCCACCTCTAGCCCATGCCCCAGACGACTCCTTCCCTCCCTCCTCCCCAGCCTAGGGGTGGCACAGCGGTCAGTGGGTGTGTGTGTGTGTGTGTGTGTGTGTGTGTGTGTGTGTGTACCCCCAGGACTGTGAGAGTTAGTGACTCCTCCCACGACCCCCGCGGGTAAAGTTCAGCCCCGCCCACCACGGACCTACCCCGTTTGCACGACCTTCCCCCCCCCCCCCCCTCCTCAACGTTATCGCCTGCACTTCCACTATCCGCCATCCCAATAAGGATAGGGAAGGATGCGATTTCCTGCCGGCCTCTCCCTCCAGGTGATCAGGGGCGAGGGGGAGTGGGTGTGGGTGAGGAGGGAGCGTAAGGGGCCCGTCGCGTTATTGAGGCTTGCCTGGATGGCTCCTACGCTGTGGGCATGTTAATAGACGGGGCCTTCAGACCTCATTACTTCTGTTCTGTTTGGCCCAGTATCAGCGGCCCTCGCTGCTTCCCTGATAATCCCTCTTCAGCGCAGGCTGTGAGGCACATCCTGCCTCGCTCGCTCTGCCCCCGGGGCATCTCCTCGCGTTAGCAGGACGGAGGCAGAGCTGCTGGTGGTTGGACGGACGGACGGTGTCAAGACTGCTGGATGGACGGACGGACGGACGGACGGAGGCAGGGGTGCTGGTGGCTGGACGGACGGAGGCAAGGCTGCTGGACGGACGGACGGACGGAGGCAGGGGTGCTGGTGGCTGGACGGACGGTGTCAAGGCTGCTGGATGGACGGACGGACGGACGGACGGAGGCAGGGGTGCTGGTGGCTGGACGGACGGAGGTAAGGCTGCTGGACGGACGGACGGACGGACGGAGGCAGGGGTGCTGGTGGCTGGACGGACGGACGGACGGACGGAGGCAGGGATGCTGGTGGTTGGACGGACGGAGGCAAGGCTGCTGGACGGACGGACGGACGGACGGAGGCAGGGGCGCTGGTGGCTGGACGGACGGAGGCAAGGCTGCTGGATGGACGGACGGACGGAGGCAGGGGTGCTGGTGGCTGGACGGACGGTGTCAAGGCTGCTGGACGGACGGACGGACGGACGGACGGAGGCAGGGGTGCTGGTGGCTGGACGGACGGAGGCAAGGCTGCTGGACGGACGGACGGACGGACGGAGGCAGGGGTGCTGGTGGCTGGACGGACGGAGGCAGGGATGCTGGTGGCTGGACGGACGGAGGCAAGGCTGCTGGACGGACGGACGGACGGACGGAGGCAGGGGCGCTCGTGGCTGGACGGACGGACGGACGGAGGCAGGGGTGCTGGTGGCTGGACTGACGGAGGCAAGGCTGTTGCCTGGCTGGACGGGAGGGTGGATGGAGACAGGGTTGCTGCCTGGACGGACGGAGGCAAGGCTGCAGCCTGGCTGAGCGGACGGACACACGGAGGCAAGGCTGCTTCATGGACGGACGGACGGAGGCAAGGCTGCAGCCTGGCTGAGCGGACGGACACACGGAGGCAAGGCTGCCTCATGGACAGACGGACGGAGGCAGGATTAACTGGCCGGACGGACGGACGGACGGACGGACGGAGGCAGGACTAACTGGCCGGCCGGACGGACGGACGGAGGGAGGACTAACTGGCCGGCCGCGGGAACCAGTAGCCGGTGTGAAGGGCTGTGCGGGTGGCGGGAGGGGAGGGCAGCAGCAGCAGCAGCAGCATTCCTGGGTAATGTTTATGGACGCTGGGTTACTGTAATTACCCTAGTCTGAACGTCTGCCTTAATATTCCACCGGAGGGGGGGTACCAGGCCCCTAGACCAGGGGGGGGGGAGTACCAGGCCCCTAGACCAGAGGGGGGGGAGAGGATCATATATAGGATGGGGGGGTGGGTGTTAGGGCAGTGTGGTAGTGGTAATGCTGCCTGGTAGCGAGGGGTGAAGGGGGAGGGAAGGGGGTAAGTAGTACTATTGGTGTGTGTGTGTGTGTGTGTGTGTGTGTGTGTATGTGTGTGTGTGTGTGTGTGTGTGTGTGTGTGTGTGTGTGTGTGTGTGTGTGCGTGTGTGAGTGTGTGTGTGTGTGTGTGATTGATAGAGTGGGTTACGGTAGGTGATGGTAAGGGGGACGGGGGAGCAACGAAGTAGTGGGTGGATGGTCACATATACGTAGGGGGGACTGACTGGGTGGGTGGTGGTGATAGAAGTGACATGTGGTGAGGTTAGTGAAGTGGTTAGTGGTGGTGGATGGTGTGGTAGTGAGAGTTGGAGTGTGTGTGGGGGTGGGATGATTGGTCGTAGTGGGAGAGTGGGATGTGGTGAGTTTCAAGACTAGTGTGTATGGTAGTGGGAGTGTGGGAGAGTGAGTGAGAAGGGCTGATGGTGGTGAGTGGTATTGGTAGTACTCGTGGTGGTGAGTGGCAGAAGACTTCAGACTGGTGAGCAGACAGTGTTGGTTGGTTGGTTGGTTGGTTGGTTGGTAGCAAGGGTGTATGAACTGGTGGTGGCACTGGGTGTTGGGGAGGAGTGATGCGGTAGGTGCTTACCTCGTGATGGAGGTAGGTGGACTGTAGGTTTGGTGGGTGGGTCTGGTGGGTCGTGAGGGTGTGGTGAGGGTTCTTATGGTCGTGAGGGTGGGGTATACTATGGGTATGGTGGTCGTGAGAGTAGGGTGTGGGATTTGGTCGTCATGGGAAAGGGATGTCGTTGGTCACAGGCTCTCTCTCTCTCTCTCTCTCTCTCTCTCTCTCTCTCTCTCTCTCTCTCTCTCTCTCTCTCTCTCTCTCTCGGACCCTTTCCAGATCAGGAACGAGTATCGGACAACCAGCACGGCATCCGCGACAAAAGATCTCGTCTAATAAATACTCTCAAATATTTCACTGTTATGTTTGACAATTGCGTCTCGGACGTGCCATCTGGTGTCCTATACCTTGACTTTCAAAAGGCAATCTATAAAGTGCCACACAAGAGACTGTTATGTAAATCAGAATCGTATGGAATGGGAGATGAACTGTGTGCATGCATCAGTGGCTGGCAAAGCCTCAGACTGCCTGAACGTGACAAGTGGTGTGCCACAGGGATTGATCTTTGATCCTAGTTGTTTTATGTTATACATTAATGATCTAGATTTGGGTCTCATATCTAAGATGTTTAAATCTGCGAATGACACAAGACTAGGAGATAGAGGGCAAGACTTTAAAATCAGTTAAAGAGATCATATTAGATTTGTAGAGTTTTCATACATTTAGTGTACATAATCTAGAGTAGAAAAATGTAATGTTATACATTTTTGAGATTAGAACGCTAAACACCACTAGAAAATATTCAGAAATTCGCCAGAGAAATTAATGAAAAGAATCTTGAGGTATTTATTAGTGACGATCTATAATGTTCAACAATGTCAAGAGAAAAATATAAAAGAAAGCCGAGTGTCAGGTCTTACAGTTAGGACATGGATCACAAAATATTAGAAACACCTTTGAACCTTTTTAAA
>NC_092263.1:681424-761424 GCF_036320965.1 Panulirus ornatus | reverse complement strand
GTTGTTGTATCGTTCTCTGGTTGTTGCATCGTTCTCTGGTTGTTGTATCGTTCTCTGGTTGTTGTATCGTTCTCTGGTTGTTGTATCGTTTTCTGGTTGTTGTTGTATCGTTCTCTGGTTGTTGTATCGTTCTCTGGTTGTTGTATCGTTCTCTGGTTGTTGTATCGTTTTCTGGTTGTTGTTGTATCGTTTTCTGGTTGTTGTTGTATCGTTCTCTGGTTGTTGTATCGTTCTCTGGTTGTTGTATCGTTCTCTGGTTGTTGTATCGTTCTCTGGTTGTTGTATCGTTCTCTGGTTGTTGTATCGTTCTCTGGTTGTTGTATCGTTCTCTGGTTGTTGTATCGTTCTCTGGTTGTTGTGTCGTTCCCTGGTTGTTGTATCGTTCTCTGGTTGTTGCATCGTTCTCTGGTTGTTGTATCGTTCTCTGGTTGTTGTATCGTTCTCTGGTTGTTGTATCGTTCTCTGGTTGTTGTGTCGTTCCCTGGTTGTTGTATCGTTCTCTGGTTGTTGTATCGTTCTCTGGTTGTTGTATCGTTCTCTGGTTGTTGTATCGTTCTCTGGTTGTATCGTTTTCTGGTTGTTGTATCGTTCTCTGGTTGTATCGTTTTCTGGTTGTTGCATCGTTCTCTGGTTGTTGTGTCGTTCCCTGGTTGTTGTATCGTTCTCTGGTTGTTGTATCGTTCTCTGGTTGTTGTATCGTTCTCTGGTTGTTGTATCGTTCTCTGGTTGTATCGTTCTCTGGTTGTTGTATCGTTTTCTGGTTGTATCGTTCTCTGGTTGTTGTATCGTTCTCTGGTTGTTGTATCGTTCTCTGGTTGTTGTATCGTTCTCTGGTTGTTGTATCGTTCTCTGGTTGTTGTATCGTTCTCTGGTTGTTGTATCGTTTTCTGGTTGTTGTATCGTTCTCTGGTTGTATCGTTCTCTGGTTGTTGTATCGTTCTCTGGTTGTTGTATCGTTCTCTGGTTGTATCGTTCTCTGGTTGTATCGTTCTCTGGTTGTTGTATCGTTTTCTGGTTGTTGTTGTATCGTTCTCTGGTTGTTGTATCGTTCTCTGGTTGTCAGCATTAATGTCTGAGTCTGATTATAAGCGAGTGAGACAGAGGGAGTAAGGCAGGAGAAATTCTACTGGCTATCCTCACGCAACTTAAGGTGTGTGTGTGTGTGTGTGTGTGTGTGTGTGTGTGTGTGTGTGTGTGTGTGTGTGCAGCCCCTCCCTTACCATCTCCCTCTTCGCTGTTTCTCTCTACACTTTATTCTCCCTCGCTATCTAATCTTCCTGTCTCCACCATCAACCTTTCGCTCTTCATCCCTACGTATCCTATGTTTCATTACATCATTTTTCTACTACTCTTTACATCCCTAAGTTCTGTTCTGTCTCTCGCTAGTTCCAGCGCTATTCTGTCTCACGCCAGTTGACCATTCCCAGTTCTGGTGGCTGGACCGACCATTCCCAGTTCTGGTGGCTGGACCGACCATTTCCGGTTCTGATGGCTGGACCGACCATTTCCGGTTCTGATGGCTGGACCGACCATTCCCGGTTCTGATGGCTGGACCGACCATTCCCAGTTCTGATGGCTGGACCGACCATTCCCAGTTCTGGTGGCTGGACCGACCATTCCCGGTTCTGATGACTGGACCGACCATTCCCGGTTCTGATGGCTGGACCAACCATTTCCGGTTCTGATGGCTGGACCGACCATTCCCGGTTCTGATGGCTGGACCAACCATTCCCGGTTCTGATGGCTGGACCGACCATTCCCAGTTCTGATGGCTGGACCGACCATTCCCGGTTCTGATGGCCGGACCGACCATTCCCAGTTCTGATGGCTGGACAAACCATTCCCAGTTCTGATGGCTGGACCGACCATTCCCGGTTCTGATGACTGGACCGACCATTCCCGGTTCTGATGGCTGGACCGACCATTCCCGGTTCTGATGGCTGGACCGACCATTCCCAGTTCTGATCGCTGGACCGACCATTCCCAGTTCTGATGGCTGGACCGACCATTCCCGGTTCTGATGGCTGGACCAACCATTCCCGGTTCTGATGGCTGGACCGACCATTCCCGGTTCTGATGGCTGGACCGACCATTCCCGGTTCTGATGGCTGGACCGACCATTCCCGGTTCTGATGGCTGGACCGACCATTCCCAGTTCTGATGGCTGGACCGACCATTCCCGGTTCTGATGGCTGGACCAACCATTCCCGGTTCTGATGGCTGGACCGACCATTCCCGGTTCTGATGGCTGGACCGACCATTCTCGGTTCTGATGGCTGGACCAACCATTTCCCGGGCAGTTCTTGCTGGCATGGTCCTTTCCCCACGTCACTTGCCTCAGTCACCGCGCCACACACACACACACACCCTCCCTCCCCCAGCTGCCTGCCCTTCCTCTCCTTGTACCCAGGTCCCGCACCTCACCACTCCTCGCTCCATCGCTGATTCGTGTGAATTTTCTCTCTATTTCTCTCTGTCTGTGACCCCAACTCTCTCTCTCTCTCTCTCTCTCTCTCTCTCTCTCTCTCTCTCTCTCTCTCTCTCTCTCTCTCTCTCTCCTTCCCGCCTGAGCATCAGGAAGGCTTGTGTCGGCTGGAAAGTGAGCAAGCACTTCAGTGGCTGTCACGTATTCACTGCTCACACACACACACACACACACACACACACACACACACACACGTGGGGTGCTGGCCAGAAACGTACAGCTTCGGTAATGGTGTGGTTCGCTTCGCTCACTAGGGACTCACTCAAGGGCCACGCTCGGGTTCGAATCCTGGACGTGACAGTTGGCCCACAGTCAAGCCAGCTATTCATCCTTCCCTCATGGCAGGTCCGTATAGGGGTACCTGGCTTAGTCTAAGGCTGATCGATTGGGCTTTGGCCCCACCAATTGCCATGGAGGTCAAAGGCGATAGATACATCATAATAACCCCAGGACCAATTTCTGGGACCCAAGTGCTACCCAGGAGCCATACTATGGCTTCCTACAGCGCAAGACTGCGCTACGTCCAGTAGCTGGGAGATGTGGACTGCTTTGGAGTACGAAGTGCTTTGACGAAGATACACCCTGGCCAGAGGATACAGCCTGGGCAAAGGTGACCCATCAATCAAAGTGTGACCTCTAGCAGGCGGAGCCCGGTAACACACACACACACACACACACACACACACACACATATATATGTATATATATATATATATATATATATATATATATATATATATATATATATATATATATATATATATTTTTTTTTTTTTTTTTTTTCTTTTTGTCGCTGTCTCCCGCGTTTGCGAGGTAGCGCAAGGAAACAGACGAAAGAAATGGCCCAACCCACCCCCATACACATGCCTTGATTCAATCCACTGACAGCACGTCAACCCCGGTATACCACATCGCTCCAATTCACTCTATTCTTTGCCCTCCTTTCACCCTCCTGTATGTTCAGGCCCCGATCACACAAAATCTTTTTCACTCCATCTTTCCACCTCCAATTTGGTCTCCCTCTTCTCCTCGTTCCCTCCACCTCCGACACATATATCCTCTTGGTCAATCTTTCCTCACTCATTCTCTCCATGTGACCAAACCATTTCAAAACACCCTCTTCTGCTCTCTCAACCACGCTCTTTTTATTTCCACACATCTCTCTTACCCTTACGTTACTTACTCGATCAAACCACCTCACACCACACATTGTCCTCAAACATCTCATTTCCAGCACATCCATCCTCCTGCGCACAACTATATCCATAGTCCACGCCTCGCAACCATACAACATTGTTGGAACCACTATTCCTTCAAACATACCCATTTTTGCTTTCCGAGATAATGTTCCCGACTTCCACACATTCTTCAAGGCTCCCAGAATTTTCGCCCCCTCCCCCACCCTATGATCCACTTCCGCTTCCATGGTTCCATCCGCTGCCAGATCCACTCCCAGATATCTAAAACACTTCACTTCCTCCAGTTTTTCTCCATTCAAACTCACCTCCCAATTGAATTGATCCTCAACCCTACTGTACCTAATAACCTTGCTCTTATTCACATTTACTCTTAACTTTCTTCTTTCACACACTTTACCAAACTCAGTCACCAGCTTCTGCAGTTTCTCACATGAATCAGCCACCAGCGCTGTATCATCAGCGAACATATATATATATGTGAGGGAATGAGTGACGAAACATTGACCAAGAGGATATATGTGTCAGAGGTGGTGGGAACGAGAAGTGGGAGACCAAATTGGAGGTGGAAAGATGGAGTGAAAAAGATTTTGAGTGATCGGGGCCTGAACATGCAGGAGGGTGAAAGGAGGGCAAGGAATAGAGTGAATTGGAACGATGTGGTATACCGGTTTCGACGTGCTGTCAATGGATTGAACTAGGGCATGTGAAGCGTCTGGGGTAAACCATGGAAAGTTTTGTGGGGCCTGGATGAGGAAAGGCAGCTGTGGTTTCGTGCATTATTACATGACAGATAGAGACTGAGTGTGAACGAATGGGGCCTTTGTTATCTTCCTAGCGCTACCTCGCGAACACGAGGGGGGAGGGGGATGTTATTTCATGTGTGGCGAGGTGGCGATGGGAATGAATAAAGGCAGACTATGAATTATGTACATGTGTATATATGTATATTTATTATACTTTTTTATTATACTTTGTCGCTGTCTCCCGCGTCTGCGAGGTAGCGCAAGGAAACAGACGAAAGAAATGGCCCCCCCCCCCCCCATACACATGTATATACATACGTCCACACACGCAAATATACATACCTACACAGCTTTCCATGGTTTACCCCAGACGCTTCACATGCCTTGATTCAATCCACTGACAGCACGTCAACCCCGGTATACCACATCGATCCAATTCACTCTATTCCTTGCCCTCCTTTCACCCTCCTGCATGTTCAGGCCCCGATCACACAAAATCTTTTTCACTCCATCTTTCCACCTCCAATTTGGTCTCCCTCTTCTCCTCGTTCCCTCCACCTCCGACACATATATCCTCTTGGTCAATCTTTCCTCACTCATTCTCTCCATGTGACCAAACCACTTCAAAACACCCTCTTCTGCTCTCTCAACCACGCTCTTTTTATTTCCACACATCTCTCTTACCCTTACGTTACTTACTCGATCAAACCACCTCACACCACACATTGTCCTCAAACATCTCATTTCCAGCACATCCATCCTCCTGCGCACAACTCTATCCATAGCCCACGCCTCGCAACCATACAACATTGTTGGAACCACTATTCCTTCAAACATACCCATTTTTGCTTTCCGAGATAATGTTCTCGACTTCCACACATTCTTCAAGGCCCCCAGAATTTTCGCCCCCTCCCCCACCCTATGATCCACTTCCGCTTCCATGGTTCCATCCGCTGCCAGATCCACTCCCAGATATCTAAAACACTTCACTTCCTCCAGTTTTTCTCCATTCAAACTCACCTCCCAATTGACTTGACCCTCAACCCTACTGTACCTAATAACCTTGCTCTTATTCACATTTACTCTTAACTTTCTTCTTTCACACACTTTACCAAACTCAGTCACCAGCTTCTGCAGTTTCTCACATGAATCAGCCACCAGCGCTGTATCATCAGCGAACAACAACCGACTCACTTCCCAAGCTCTCTCATCCCCAACAGACTTCATACTTGCCCCTCTTTCCAAAACTCTTGCATTTACCTCCCTAACAACCCCATCCATAAACAAATTAAACAACCATGGAGACATCACACACCCCTGCCGCAAACCTACATTCACTGAGAACCAATCACTTTCCTCTCTTCCTATACGTATATATATATATTTCTTTTCTTTTTCTTTCAAACTATTCACCATTTCCCGCATTAGCGAGGTAGCGTTAAGAACAGAGGACTGGGCCTTTCAGGGAATACCCTCACCTGGCCCAATTCTCTGTTCCTTCTTTTGGAAAATTAAAAAAAAAACGAGAGGGGAGGATTTCCAGCCCCCCGCTCCCTCCCCTTTTAGTCGCCTTCTACGACACGCAGGGAATACGTGGGAAGTATTCTTTCTCCCCTATATATATATATATATATATATATATATATATATATATATATATATATATATATATATATATACGTTGAGATGTATAGGTCTGTATATTTCAGTGTGTGGACGTGTATGTATATACATGTGTATGTGGGTGGGTTGGGCCATTCTTTCTTCTGTTTCCTTGCGCTACCTCGCTAACGCGGGAGACAGCGACAAAGCAAAATAAATAAATGAATAATATGTATGTACATATATATATATATATATATATATATATATATATATATATATATATATATATATATATATATATATATATATATATATATATTTTTTTTTTTCATTTTTTTTTTTTTTTGCTTTGTCGCTGTCTCCCGCGTTTGCGAGGTAGCGCAAGGAAACAGACGAAAGAAATGGCCCAACCCACCCCCATACACATGTATATACATACGTCCACACACGCAAATATACATACCTACACAGCTTTCCATGGTTTACCCCAGACGCTTCACATGCCTTGATTCAATCCACTGACAACACGTCAACCACAGTATACCACATCGCTCCAATTCACTCTATTCCTTGCCCTCCTTTCACCCTCCTGCATGTTCAGGCCCCGATCACACAAAATCTTTTTCACTCCATCTTTCCACCTCCAATTTGGTCTCCCTCTTCTCCTCGTTCCCTCCACCTCCGACACATATATTCTCTTGCTCAATCTTTCCTCACTCATTCTCTCCATGTGCCCGAACCATTTCAAAACACCCTCTTCCGCTCTCTCAACCACGCTCTTTTTATTTCCACACATCTCTCTTACCCTTACGTTACTTACTCGATGAAACCACCTCACACCACATATTGTCCTCAAACATCTCATTTCCAGCACATCCATCCTCCTGCGCACAACTCTATCCATAGCCCACGCCTCGCAACCATACAACATTGTTGGAACCACTATTCCTTCAAACATACCCGTTTTTGCTTTCCGAGATAATGTTCTCGACTTCCACACATTCTTCAAGGCTCCCAGAATTTTCGCCCCCTCCCCTACCCTATGATCCACTTCCGCTTCCATGGTTCCATCCGCTGCCAGATCCACTCCCAGATATCTAAAACACTTCACTTCCTCCAGTTTTTCTCCATTCAAACTCACCTCCCAATTGACTTGACCCTCAACCCTACTGTACCTAATAACCTTGCTCTTATTCATATTTACTCTTAACTTTCTTCTTTCACACACTTTACCAAACTCAGTCACCAGCTTCTGCAGTTTCTCACATGAATCAGCCACCAGCGCTGTATCATCAGCGAACAACAACTGACTCACTTCCCAAGCTCTCTCATCCCCAACAGACTTCATACTTGCCCCTCTTTCCAAAACTCTTGCATTCACCTCCCTAACAACCCTATCCATAAACAAATTAAACAACCATGGAGACATCACACACCCCTGCCGCAAATCTACATTCACTGAGAACCAATCACTTTCCTCTCTTCCTACACGTACACATGCCTTACATCCTCGATAAAAACTTTTCACTGCTTCTAACAACTTGCCTCCCACACCATATATTCTTAATACCTTCCACAGAGCATCTCTATCAACTCTATCATATGCCTTCTCCAGATCCATAAATGCTACATACAAATCCATTTGCTTTTCTAAGTATTTCTCACATACATTCTTCAAAGCAAACACCTGATCCACACATCCTCTACTACTTCTGAAACCACACTGCTCTTCCCCAATCTGATGCTCTGTACATGCCTCCACCCTCTCAATCAATATCCTCCCATATAATTTACCAGGAATACTCAACAAACTTATACCTCTGTAATTTGAGCACTCACTCTTATCTCCTTTGCCTTTGTACAATGGCACTATGCACGCATTCCGCCAATCCTCAGGCACCTCACCATGAGTCATACATACATTTAATAACCTTACCAACCAGTCAACAATACAGTCACCCCCTTTTTTAATAAATTCCATTGCAATACCATCCAAACCTGCTGCCTTGCCGGCTTTCATCTTCCGCAAAGCTTTTACTACCTCTTCTCTGTTTACCAAATCATTTTCCCTAACCCTCTCACTTTGCACACCACCTCGACCAAAACACCCTATATCTGCCACTCTATCATCAAACACATTCAATAAACCTTCAAAATACTCACTCCATCTCCTTCTCACATTACCACTACTTGTTATCACCTCCCCATATATATATATATATATATATATATATATATATATATATATATATATATATATATATATATATATATATGTGTGTGTGTGTGTGTGTGTGTGTGTGTGTGTGTGTGTGTGTGTATGTATATATAGATAGATAGATAGATAGATAGATAGATGAGAGAGAGAGAGAGAGAGAGAGAGAGAGAGAGAGAGAGAGAGAGAGAGAGAGAGAGAGAGAGAGAGAGAGAGAGAGAGTTTTACTGATGATTGTCTATTTTACTTATAATCTTCTCTGCCTCGTTTACACATATGACAGCCTAGAGTTTCTCTCTCTCCCTCCCCCCGGTCTAACACCAGTCCCTCCCTCACCTCGTCACACAAGGTCACCATACTGACCTTTTTCCTCTCCATCCCCCCCCCATCACGACCCCCCCTCCCCTGACCCCACCCACCCCACACCTTCTCTCTCTCTCTCTCCCCCCCCCCCCCGTCTCTCCCAGCAGCAGCAGGAGCAGGTACCCTCCTGGGGGGAGGGGGGGGGGGGTTCCTACACTCTAATGGCTTCTCGCCTTTTGCCCGCGCTCGCTGACCTTTTCCCGCGCTTTCTGGTTCGGCGATCTTTTCCCCCTCCCCCCTTTCTCTCCTCTCCCCCCTTACTGCCTGAGTGCGCGCGTGAGGGAGAGAGAGAGAGAGAGAGAGAGAGAGAGAGAGAGAGAGAGAGAGAGAGAGAGAGAGAGAGAGAGCCCGCGCGCAGGGGGGGTAATAGGTAATGACGTCAAGGGGTTACCTAGGCAACCAGGGGCCTGCCCCTCCTGACGTGGGGTGATGGTGTTGGTGTTGGTGGTGTTGGTGATGATGGTGGTGTTGGTGGTGTTGGTGGTGTTGGTGATGATGGTGGTGTTGGTGTCTATTGTTGGTGGTGTTGGTGTTGGTGGTGTTGGTGGTGTTGGTGATGATGGTGGTGTTGGTGTTGGTGGTGTTGGTGGTGTTGGTGGTGTTGGTGATGATGGTGGTGTTGGTGGTGTTGGTGGTGTTGTGATGATGTGGTGTTATGGTGTCCTATTGTTGGTGGTGTTAGGTTTGGTGGTGTTGGTGTGTTTGGGATGATGGTGGGTGTTGTGTTGGAGGTGTTGGTGTGTTGAGGTGTTGGTAGATGATGGTAGGTGTTGGAGATGATGTGTGTAATTGGGTGTTAGGTGGTGTTGGTGGTGTTGGTGATGATGGTTGGTGATTGGTGGGTTGGTGTGATGGATGTTGGTGTTGGTGTTGTGGGAGTTGGGTGTTGGTGATGATGTTGGTGTTGGTGATGGTTGTTTGGTGAGATGGTGGTGTTTGGTGTGGTGGTAGTGTTGGTGGTGGTTGGTGTGGTGTTTGGTATGGATGGGGGGGTGGTGTTGGTTGATGGTGTTGGTGATGATGGTGGTGTTGGTGGTGTTGGGTTTTGTGTTGGTTTTTGGGGGGGGGGTTTTTTATATGGCGAGTGTTGGAGGTGTTTTGGTGGTGATGGTGTGTTTGGGGTGTATGGTGGTGTGGTGTGGTGTTGGAGGTGTTGTGTTGGAGATGATCGTGGAGATTAGAGAAGTTGAATGTGTGAAGAAGGTGGTGAAGGTGATGGAAGTAGTGATGATGTTGAGTAGGAGGAGAAGTGAGGTGTTGAGTATAGGTGTTGGAGTTATTAGGTGGAGATGGTGTTGGTGATGATGGTAGGTGTAGGTTATGGTGTTTGGTGAGATGGTGGTGTTGGTGGTGTTGGTGGAGTTGGTGTTGGTGTTGGGGATGGTGGAGATTGTGTAGGTGTTAGGTGGGTGTTGGTGATAGGTGACTGGGATGGTGTTGGTGTATAGAGGGTGATTGGAGCTCGCTGGAGGAGTGAAAAGGAGATGTGAGTAGGAGATTAGTGTTAGGTGGTGAATGGTGAGCTAGGAGGTGTTGGAGTATGAAAGGTGTAGGTGATGCAATCAGGAGTAGGTGGGAGTTATGGTGGTGTTGGTGTATGGAGAATGGAGGTGTTAGGGTAGAAGGAGATGGATGTAAGGAGGTGAATAGAGATGGAGTATGAGAAGTGTGTGAAAGGAGTCTGGAGGAGATGGATGGAGAAGGAGTTGGAGCAGGAGATTAGGAGGAGATTGGAGTAGTTGGAGGTTGGAGGAGAAGGTGTTTGGAGTTGGAGGTGAAAAGGAGCTGGTGCTGGTAGAGGGAGTGAGTAAGGAGAAAGGTGATAGTTGGTGAATGGTAGCTGAGTTGGAGTGGAGATGATAGGTGCACGGTGGAGAAGGAGGAGAAGTAGCTGCAGGAGAAGGAGCAGGAGAGCAGTAGTAAGGTGGTGTGGAGCATCAGGATATGGAGAGATATGTGCTGGAGATGGAGTTGGAGGATAATAGGAGCAGAGATGGAGAATGGAGAGAAGAGCAGGTTGCAGGAGCAGGAGCGCTTTAGAATGAGTGATGAGAAGGTGCACGCTGGTGAACGGAGTAGTAAAGGAGATTGTAAAGGAGAAGTGGAGATGGTGCTGGTGGTGTGATAGGATGAATGCGTGATATGGAGGTGAAGGAGTTTGGATGCTGGAGAAGTATGGTGCTGAAGGATGGAATGGAGAAGTAAGGAGTAGAGAAGGAGGAGATTGAGCAGTGGGAGATGGATGAAGGAGGAGAATTGGAGAGCAGTGAGCATGGATTGAAGGAGGTTAAGGAGTAGCAGGTGTAAGGAGAGTATGTGCATCAGTGTGAAGGATTAGAATGAGTGCAGCCAGTAGAATGAGCATGGAGCAGTAGAAGTATTAGATTAGGAGTAATTGGAGGATGTATATAGAAGGAGAATGAGCTGTAGGAGATAGGAGGAGTACTGGTGCAGGGATGCAAGGTGAAGGAGTGAATTGATGCTTTGAGGAGAAGTAGGAGAGGAGCGCAGGAGAGATTAGAGTGAGAAGGAAGCTGCAGGTGAAGGAGCATGGAGCAGGATGAAGAGGAGAAGGTATGAAAGGAGGAGAAGGTAGAAGGATGAAGAGGTGATGTGGTGAGAAGGAGGAGTGAAGGAGCAGGAGCAGGTGCAGTGAGAGAAGTGCAGCAGGAGAATGAGGAGAGGAGCAGCCATGGAAATGAGGATGAAGTGTAGCAGTCATGTGATGAATGACGAGTATGGAGCCTGGGAGGAGAAGGAGTAGAAAGGAGCAGGAGGATGAAGGAGATGGTGCAGCAGAGGTGAAGGAGGAGAAGTGAGTCAGGATCATATAAGGGAGGTGATGAAGGAGTAACGAGTTGTGATCAGGAGCATGATAAGGATTGAGATGAGATGGAGCAGTATGGATTATAGTATGAAGGAGAAGGATGGAGAATGTGATCAGGTGAGGAGGTGAGAAGGAGCAGAGGACAGGAGGAGTGATGATAATGTAGCTGGAGATAGAAAGGGTGGATGAAGGTGCAGGAGCTGGTTAAATGAGCAGTGAGTTGCATAGAATGACCATCTTGTCTTCACCTCACCCTCCCCCCGCCCCCCTCCGCCCACGCCCTCCACCTTGACCTATTCCCTCGTCTCTATGTCACATCTGTGCCCTCTCTTCTATCTTCTGTGTCACATTTTTTTGAGGCCAGGAACCATAGGGGTACAGAATGGCCTTCCCCGTGTCCACACCTCCACACCAGCTGTACAGCGCTTGGTGACGTGCGTCCACACCTCCGCACCAGCTGTACAGCGCTTGGTGACGTGCGTCCACACCTCCGCACCAGCTGTACAGCGCTTGGTGACGTGCGTCCACACCTCCACACCAGCTGTACAGCGCTTGGTGACGTGCGTCCACACCTCCACACCAGCTGTACAGCGCTTGGTGACGTGCGTTTACACCACACCAGCTGTACAGCGCTTGGTGACGTGCGTCCACTCCTCCACACCAGCTGTATAGCGCTTGGTGACGTGCGTTTACACCTCCACACCAGCTGTACAGTGCCTGGTGACGTGCGTCCACTCCTCCACACCAGCTGTATAGCGCTTGGTGACGTGCGTTTACACCTCCACACCAGCTGTACAGTGCCTGGTGACGTGCGTCCACTCCTCCACACCAGCTGTATAGCGCTTGGTGACGTGCGTTTACACCTCCACACCAGCTGTACAGTGCCTGGTGACGTGCGTCCACACTTCCACACCAGCTGTACAGTGCCTGGTGACGTGCGTCCACACTTCCACACCAGCTGCATAGCGCTTGGTGACACATCCACTGGTCCACATCTCATCTCTGCTATCCTTTTCCTTCCTTCGTAATTAATGTGGCTGTTCCATCCTCCCTACGTCTGTGCTGCACCACAGACATGTGATATAGACCTCGCTCTTGTGCTCTATGTTTTGATGTGTTCCATCATGTTCGTTTTGTCATTCATTCCTGCATTCCTCCTCTCTATTTCTCTCTTCTCTGACCTTTTCTTTATCCAACTCTGACGAGGGCACTGCCCTGCCGTGTGAGGTTTTTGAACCTCAGGGAAGTACGAGAGAGCAACATCTCAGCATCAGATCACCTCGGACCTCACTTTATTGTTCGTTTCCACAAACTGTCGTGTTTAATGTGGCGTGTGTAAGGTAACGGAAGACCTGATGGTCTATGATCAGGTTATCTGCTGCAGGACAGTACATGGAAAGGAAAGTAACAGGAGACCTGATGGTCTGTGATAAGGTTATCTGCTGGAGGACAGTACTTGGGAAGGACAGTCGACAGAAGACCTGATGGTCTGTGATAAGGTTATCTGCTAGAGGACAGCACATGGGAAGGACTGACAACAGAAGACCTGATGGTCTATAACGAGGTTATCTGCTGGAGAACAGTACTTGGGAAGGACAGACGACAGAAGACCTGATGGTCTGTGACGAGTCTGTGTGGAGACAAGATCAAGTAGAGAGTAAGTTTCTCTCAAATGAACAAAATAATATCCTTCAATATGTACAATCATCAAACTAAAGGAGAGAGAAAAAAGAAATATATTTCTAATCATAGATGAGAGATATGCTTTCTTGGTGGACGAAGGGATAACGAAGTATAACATCGAAGCCACGTACACCACTGGCACATTAAAGAGCATGATAACACAGATTGCCAAAACCAGCACAGGACGGAGAGAGAGAGAGAGAGAGAGAGAGAGAGAGAGAGAGAGAGAGAGAGAGAGAGAGAGAGAGAGAGAGAGGCATTTGTCAGTACCCTACGATGGAATTTTGGTATGTGGCAGGACTAGCGAGGGCGTGCGCACACACACACACACACACACAAACAGCAGTGAAGATACGCGGATAGATAGATAGAGAGAGATAGGTAGAGAGAGAGAGAGAGAGAGAGAGAGAGAGAGAGAGAGAGAGAGAGAGAGAGAGAGAGAGAGGCGTGTCGTTGTTGTCGTGGTGGTCCCTCGTGAGTGAGGGAGTGGAGTGATGACGCCAGACACCTGCTGGTATCCTTGGCGACGCATCACCCTCGCTAATGACATCTGCCGCTCCATGATGTCATATCCCACACGCCTAATGAAGACCCGCTCCCGAGCCACCACTTTACATCACAGCCAGTTTATGAAAGCATTACCTTCCTTCCTTCTGGCCTTCAAATTTTCCCCCCAGCATCCCTTGAAGGTCGGGTCGGCCAACTCACCTCCCCACACCCCCAGAGAGAGAGAGAGAGAGAGAGAGAGAGAGAGAGAGAGAGAGAGAGAGAGAGAGAGAGAGGAAACGCTGAGTTTGTGTGTGGAAGGGAAGGAGATCAAATAGATGTTCAGGGTCCGTACACGAGAAGATGGAGGCTAACAGCGTGATGGGGGAAGAGGGAGGGAGGGACGAGGGAGGGAGTGTTGCGTAGATGCAACTGAGAGAGAGAGAGAGAGAGAGAGAGAGAGAGAGAGAGAGAGAGAGAGAGAGAGAGAGAGAGAGAGAGAGAGAGAGAACAATGTGGAGGGAGGTGACAAATCCATACACCCTCCCACCCATAAGACCAGACACTACCACCTCTCCAGTAACCTCCTCCACCACACACACACACACACACACACACACACACGCACACACACCACAACAGGTCCTTATCTCTGGCACATCCTCCACTCTTCCAGGCTGGTCGGCAGCAGCAGCAGCGGGCGGGTGGGGCGGTGTGGGGAGCAGGTACACTCAAGTTTACTTCCCCGGGATTATGTGATAGGCAACATCACGACAGAGATAATGAACGGGCCTTACGGAAAGCTGCTGTGTAAGAGACCTTCCATGAGACCTTCCATGGGAAGGAGAGGCCCTGCGTGGGCCTGTCCAGTACAGAGGGTCCCCCATCTTGGATGAAACACAGTGGAGGAATGGTTGAGTACGTCCAGAGGAGAATCTGTGTGTTGGTCCTGGGTGAGGTAGCGAGGTCGGTCGGAGTCTCTAGCCACACAAGAATCATCGAAGTCGAGTCGAAGTGCCGAAGCGGCAGCTCTTTTGTCTGTTTCACGACCCGATGTTTGGTGCCAGCAGCAGCACTCTCTCTCTCTCTCTCTCTCTCTCTCTCTCTCTCTCTCTCTCTCTCTCTCTCTCTCTCTCTCTCTCTCTCTCTCTCTCTCTCTCTCTCTCTCTCTCTCTCTCTCTCTCTCTCTCTTCTCTCTCTCTTCCAGTATCGAGTCTTGCGTCCCGTGGCCTTCTGGCGCTTCAAACCACAGGAGGGTTCGCTTGTGAACTTGGTGTGAGGGAATGTGGCCAGTGACACACACACACACACACACACACACACACACAGACACACACACACACACACATGGGCTTCCGTCAGAGTCGCTGAAAAATGACTCACGCACGCGCCTGCCCGGGTTCGACTCCTGGGAACGGTGATCAGCCCACAGTTGTTGTCAGTGCCCCTTATGTATCGTGCACTTCATGTATCCTAGACCTACCACCTTCTCTGATGGAAGAGGGACCCCATGTGGGTCCCTGGGCGTCACTCGGGCCTCACTCGGGCCCCACCTCTCTCCCTCCTACAGAGGAATTCAAACAGCAACAGACCACTTGGTCCGTGTCGCTGTACCACTCTCACTGTACGCCCGAGACTGACCTCCACACATCCACTGCTGTCAATTAAACCCTTGATCAATATATGTCTTGAAAAATAATCACCTTGAAAATGAAAGATTTTTGATTAGAAATACTCTCACTGAATCTGGGTGGGTACAGGAATAGCTAGTTAGGGATAGGCTGGGCGTACGGAGCAGAGGTGGATCTCCTGAAGTGCTTAGGTGGAGAGGTGGAGTAGAAGTGGAGCTCTGGGGAATGTTATGTGTGGATGGGGGAACTCCTGATGAGGCTGGACCTTAAAGGGGGAAAGAGAATCAGAGAGAGAGAGAGAGAGAGAGAGAGAGAGAGAGAGAGAGAGAGAGAGAGAGAGAGAGATTCAGAGAGAGAGAGAGAGAGAGAGAGAGAGAGAGAGAGAGAGAGAGAGAGATGATGAATGCGTGTTCTAAGTGCATTACTCTGCGGTTAGAGAGTCAGTCATATTTGATTCTTCCCGGTCATCACATGGGGCAAGGTGAAGGACCCGGATGACGTCATACGGTAACAGGCAGGTATGTAACATCCTGAGGAAGGACAGAACAGCCGGGGGGGGGGGGGGAGTCTGGCGTACACTCTCTCTCTCTCTCTCTCTCTCTCTCCCGCACGCGAGGGAGACAATCGTCTCCTGGAGACCTCCTCTCAACGGTGAGAGATGACGTCATCGCCGGCAAGGTCATGTACGCCGTGATAATCGATGTGTGTGTGTGTGTGTGTGTGTGTGTGTGTTTGCGTAAGTTCTCTTGTGTGTGCGCGCACGTGTGTGTGTGTGTGTGTGTGTGTGTGTCCTCACAGCAGCGCCACACACAACCTCATCTTTATCGTTATCAGTAACATCGTCGTCCATCAGGTTCCCACTCATAAGGCGCAGTACCTCAGTTATCTACACAGTTCCTATGGAACCTCCACACAACACGCCCTGATAACATGATAACCTCCCCAGCGCTCAGCCTCCTATGTCCTGGACGATGTTGCTGGTGATAATGTTGCTCACTCACGTTCTGTAGCGGCAGTAAACCTCTTTATCCACCAGCACCACTCCTTAGGTGCTAGTCCGACTCGCTTGTCGTTCCATATTTCCTGTACTAGTCTTTTTCTCAGTCTCGTTAGTCACATGCACCGTTACTACGCCGTTAGTCTGACTCGCTTTTCGTCGCATATTTCCTGAACTGGTCTCTTCCTCAGTTTCGTTAGCCACCTGCACCACTCCTTAGTTGTTAGTCTTTTTCGCTTTTCTTCCCATATATCCTGAGCTGGTTTTTCCCACAGTCTCCTCAGCCACCTATACCATTCCCAAGTTGCCAGTCTGACTCGCTTTTCGTCTTTCCCTCAACTTTACCTTACTGTTTAGTCCCAGTTCTCCTTTCCTTTTATCACATCTTCCATCTCCGTCTTTCCCATTTTCATTCCACCAACCCGCCCCATCATCTGTTCGTGCCGCCCGAGGTTCAGCGGCCGGGCAACGCGGGTTCCATGGGTTGTGGCTGGCACCAGGTGACGACCGTCCTGCCACCTCCTTGCTTCCTCCCACTCACTGTGCGTTGTCATAAACCTCCGCTGTTGTCACGGCTCCACATACCACCTCACCTGTCCCTTAGCTACCTCCTCCTCCTCCTCCAACACCACCCACTTTCACCTCCTTCCCCCCCTTCTTTCTCCAACACCGCCACCTCTCTCTACCCCTTCCTCCAACTCCTCCCCCTTGATCCTCCTTATTAGCTGATCAGACGCCCCAATAGCTGGTTGGACGGATCAAATAGCTGGCTGTAGTTAGCTGATCAGAAGCTGAAAAAGCTGGTTATAGCTTTAGCTGATTAGACAGTCGAATAGCTGACTGGAGTTAACTGATCAGAAGCTTAAAAAGCTGGCCATAGCTTTAGCTGATCATACGCTCAAATAGCTGACTGTAGTGAGCTGATCCGAAGCTTTAAAAGCTGTCTATAGCTTTAGCTGATCATACGCTCAAATAGCTGACTGTAGTGAGCTGATCAGAAGCTTAAAAAGCTGGTTATAGCTTTAGCTGATCATACGCTCAAATAGCTGACTGTAGTGAGCTGATCAGAAGCTTAAAAAGTTAGTTATAGCTTTAGCTGATCAGACGATGATGCTGAAAACTTGTATGGCCGACTTGTCATTTTATCTGGACTGTGTGTGTGTTCGACTGTTCGATCGACCTGGTCGGGGATGACTGGTCGTTTCTCCTACCAGTCGACCAGGAAGAGACAGCTGGTCGGTCAGTCGGCCTGCTAGAATGGGTCGATAAGGTGGATGATCTTTCATTGGGTCAGTGTGCTACGGCAGCAGCTCGGGCCTCACTCCGTCGATGGCTCGCGTGCCAAGCATCGAGAAGGGGGAATCGAAGGGAAGGTTTCCTTATTTCAAAACGAAATTTCATGGCAAAGGCCCTTCGTGTTTGTGTGTGTGTGTGTGTGTGTGTGTGTGTGTGTGTGTGTGTGTGTGTGTGTGTGTGTGTGTGTCTGTCTGTCTGTCTTTCTGTCTGTGTGTCTGTTTGTCTGTGTGTTTCCACGAATTCATTTGAAATTGCCACATTTTCGTGAGTACAAAAGTTAAGGAACTGTAAGTGGGTCAGTCTCAGAGACGGGCAAGACGAGTGCCAGTGGCAGAATTAAGGGCCATGTGCGTATATAAGGGCTGTAGGTGCGTTAGCTAGGGTGCATTCAGGGCGTCCTGTCCCCCCCCCCCCCCCAATGCGACAGACGAAGTCACTGGCGTATTGAGGTGACTTGACGCTTTGGCGTAAGTTTCGACGAGGCATCGGATCTCTCTCTCTCTCTCTCTCTCTCTCTCTCTCTCTCTCTCTCTCTCTCTCTCTCTCTCTCTCTCTCTCTCTCTCTCTGTCTCTCTCTCTCTCTCTCTGTCTCTCTCTCTCTCTCTCTCTCTCTCTCTCTCTCTCTCTCTCTCTCTCTCTCTCTCTCTCTCTCTCTCTACGTGGCTGACGGCCTCAGTACCATGAGTAAATGACGACCCAACTTTTCCGGGGCGATGAGAACGCCACAGCGACGTCCACATCCCAGCTGCGTCCTCTCAGGTGTGTGCAGCAAGGGAGTTGTGCCGGTGCAACAGTTGCTGGGCAAGAGTCAAGGGATGTTGCTACCTGAATGTGTGTCTGTGCCTGCTAGTAGGTCCGTCTGTGCCTCTCTGTCTGTCTGACTGCATCTTTTTCGGGCGTCTGTTTTCGCATGAGTGGCTCTGCTATGTCTGGGGGGCTTGGCTTTCTCTTGGCTTTATCTCAGTTCATGTATCGTCTCTCGTCTACATTTTTGCCTCTGTCATTCGACTGCCTGCGTCTGTTGTCTGTTTTCATCTTTGTGTAGTGTCTGCTTCAGTTTCTTATTTCGATACGTCTCTCATTCTTTCTCTTTTCCTCCTTGCCCATTTCCCTCTCTTGACCTATTCCCATGACAATTGCACACACAAGGTTTACTTCGCTGGTCTCTGAGGAGCTGACCTCATGTGATATCAAGTTTCTTATCAAAGAGATCAATCTTCAGCCAGAGAATTTCCCACGTCATTCTCGAGGCTTTTCATATTCTCAAACAATCTATTTATTGATAATGGTATGTGTGTGTGTGTGTGTGTGTGTGTGTGTATGAGAAAAGATAGCCTATGACCTCACTCATAAATCATTAGGTCAAAGGTCAGTGTTTTCGAGGGTGAAGTGATGGGGATGCAGTGATGATGGCCAGTGCTGTGAAGATCTCGGTCATCATTTAACACCGTGTCATCAGCAAACAGCAACTGAAACACTCCTTCCCACCCCAAACCTCTCCTATCCACCACCTCCATCAGACTGAGTTCAAGGCCCTCGCATTCACCTCCCTCAACCACCCGATTCATGAACGGGTTAAACAGCGATGGTGACATCATACATCCCTACCGCAGACCTCACCTTCACCCGCAACCACTCACTCTCCTCTCCTCCTACTCGCACACATTCCTTACCCTCTCGATAAAACCTCATCACTAACTCAAGCAGTACCCTCATGATATAATGAAGGGACCTCGTGATCAAGGCAAGATACAGCGGCACCAGAACCCACCTTAGAGACCAACAAAGGCCGAACTTAAAAAGCTTCAGAAACACCACAGCTTCATGTATCACCTTCAGGCCCCTAGAGTTTGGGGTTTGGTCAAGGCTTTCAGCTACCGCAGGTTGGCCTTGCAGGTCATTTTGAGGTCACCAAAGTGAACCCCAGCCCTATAGGTTGCACTTCATTCACAACAGATAACCAAGCAGCCTTGAATTATAATAAAGGAGCCTCAATTTCAAAGGCTGGACGCAAGGGTACCAGATCCAGGCCTTAAAAGGACCAACAAAGACCACCTTTCAAGGTCTGTACTTACTACAGCTTCATGGCACTCATTCAACTCAGACGTTACTACACACACTTGAATTTTTCAGCAGTCATCTTTGAAGGCCATCTAAAAGCATATAAAGGCCACTGTCATATTTTTTCTTTCTTTTCTTTTTAAAACCAGTTTTTTTTCCTCGTGAAGCGTTGAGTAACCCCGGGAAAGAAGACCTAATGAGGTACAGGAGGAGATCTGTGGAGGACCTGGAAAAAACTTGAATAATCTAGCATAGTAAAGTGACGATTGGATGAGAGATTGGGTGAGAGATTGGGTGAGAGATTGGATGAGAGATTGGGTGAGAGATTGGGTGAGAGATTGGGTGAGAGATTGGTAGTGATGCTTAGTGATTCGCTAAACAGATTACATCACTGATAACGTAATGATACAGAGGAGAAAGAGCCTTCAACATATTTCTTAATTTACGGCACATCTCACCAATCATTTGCAATTTTTGCAAAGGAGGAACAGAAAAGGGGGCCAGGTGAGGATATTCCCTCAAAGGCCCAGTCCTCTGTTCTTAACGCTACCTCGCTAATGCGGGAAATGGCGAATAGTATGAAAAAAAAAATATATATATATATATATATATATATATATATATATATATATATATATATATATATATATATATATATATATATTTCTTTCTTTTCTTTCAAACTATTCGCCATTTCCCGCATTAGCGAGGTAGCGTTAAGAACAGAGGACTGGGCCTTTGAGGGAATACCCTCACCTGGCCCAATTCTCTGTTCCTTCTTTTGGAAAATTAAAAAAAAAACGAGAGGGGAGGATTTCCAGCCCCTCGCTCCCTCCCCTTTTAGTCGCCTTCTACGACACGCAGGGAATACGTGGGAAGTATTCTTTCTCCCCTATCCCCAGGGAATTATATATATATATATATATATATATATATATATATATATATATATATATATATATATATATATATATCTTAGGGGAGGGGGGAAGGTTTTAAAAATTTTTGGATTCTCTTCTCAAAGTGTCGTATGGATAACATCTCTAGCTACGATCGTGAGGGAGGGCCAAGTGGCTGTGGCAATGTCATTATGAATATCTGATTCTTCAGTTTGGTTTTTTATTGCCGCAAGAGCGGCAATCCTGCCCATCCTGCGGCCAGTTGATGCGGTGTTGTGGGGTCTCGATGTATGACACCTACGCAAAATAGGGCCCTCTCATGCGTACGTGCGTACGGTTAAACACACACGCACACACACACACACACACACACACACACACACACACACACACTGGAGGAAGGGAGCTCCTTCATGTGTGTGCCTGGAGGCCAGGCAAGTAGACTCGTTGGGGTGGTAAGTCAGACGCGGCAGTTTGGTAGAGGCGGTGGTGGTGGAAGTGGTAGAGGCAGTGGTGGTAGTGGTAGAGGCAGTGGTGGTAGTGGTAGAGGCAGTGGTGGTAGTGGTAGAGGCAGTGGTGGTAGTGGTAGAGGCGGTGGTGGTGGTGTTGGTAGAGGCGATGGTGGTAGTAGTAGAGGCGGTGGTGGTGGTAGTGGTAGAGGCGGTGGTGGGTGGTGGTAGAGGCGGTGGTGGTGGTGGTAGAGGCGGTGGTGGTGGTGTTGGTAGAGGCGATGGTGGTAGTAGTAGAGGCGGTGGTGGTGGTAGTGGTAGAGGCGGTGGTGGGTGGTGGTAGAGGCGGTGGTGGGTGGTGGTAGAGGCGGTGGTGGGTGGTGGTAGAGGCGGTGGTGGTAGTGGTAGAGGCGGTGGTGGTGGTGGTGGTAGAGGCGATGGTGGTAGTAGTAGAGGCGGTGGTGGTGGTAGTGGTAGAGGCGGTGGTGGTGGTGGGTGGTGGTAGAGGCGGTGGTGGTGGTGGGTGGTGGTAGAGGCGTTGGTGGGTGGTGGTAGAGGCGGTGGTGGTAGTGGTGGTGGTAGAGGTGGTGGTGGTAGAGGCGGTGGTGGGTGGTGGTAGAGGCGGTGGTGGTGGTGGGTGGTGGTAGAGGCGGTGGTGGGTGGTGGTAGAGGCGGTGGTGGGTGGTGGTAGAGGCGGTGGTGGTGGTGGGTGGTGGTAGAGGCGGTGGTGGTGGTGGGTGGTGGTAGAGGCGGTGGTGGGTGGTGGTAGAGGCGGTGGTGGGTGGTGGTAGAGGCGGTGGTGGGTGGTGGTGGTGGTGGTGGTGGGTGGTGGTAGAGGCGGTGGTGGTAGAGGCGGTGGTGGTAGTGGTGGTGGTAGAGGCGGTGGTGGGTGGTGGTAGAGGCGGTGGTGGGTGGTGGTAGAGGCGGTGGTGGTAGTGGTGGTGGTAGAGGCGGTGGTGGTGGTGGGTGGTGGTAGAGGCGGTGGTGGTGGTGGGTGGTGGTAGAGGCGTTGGTGGGTGGTGGTAGAGGCGGTGGTGGTAGTGGTGGTGGTAGAGGTGGTGGTGGTAGAGGCGGTGGTGGGTGGTGGTAGAGGCGGTGGTGGTGGTGGGTGGTGGTAGAGGCGGTGGTGGGTGGTGGTAGAGGCGGTGGTGGTGGTGGGTGGTGGTAGAGGCGTTGGTGGGTGGTGGTAGAGGCGGTGGTGGTAGTGGGTGGTGGTAGAGGCGGTGGTGGTGGTGGGTGGTGGTAGAGGCGGTGGTGGGTGGTGGTAGAGGCGGTGGTGGTAGAGGCGGTGGTGGAAAATGCCGCAGAGGGCGTAGATTTATGGTCGTCGGTGGTGGCGGGTGCGGGTGAGATGGGATCTGAACCGACGCTGTTTAATGCCGGCTTTATGGGACCGACCACCAACCCTCCCTCCCTCGCTGGGACCCGATCCCGACGCCCGCTCTACGTTTATGGGGGCCCGACGCGTCGGCTTCGTGCTTTGCGCCGGCGGGAGGTGTGTGGGGGGGTCCGTGTAGGGTGGTCCGTGGAGGGGAAGGAGGCCGGTGGCATCTCGTCCACAAGGGACGGAGTGGCTGGTGATGCACGAAGCAAGAACGTGGGAGTCGTATGCGTATCATTGGCTGGTGGATGACCTCTTGGTACCATGTGACTGGTGGATGACCTCTTCGTACCATGTGACTGGTGGATGACCTCTTGGTACCACGTGACGGGTGGATGATCTCTTGGTACCACGTGACTGGTGGATGGCCTCTTGGTACCACGTGACTGGTGGATGACCTCTTGGTACCACGTGACGGGTGGATGACCTCTTGGTATCACGTGACGGGTGGATGACCTCTTGGTACCACGTGACTGTTGGATGACCTCTTGGTACCACGTGACGGGTGGATGACCTCTTGGTACCATGTGACTGGTGGATGACCTCTTGGTACCACTTGACGGGCGGATGACCTCTTGGTACCGCTTGACGGGTGGATTACCTCTTGGTACCACGTGATGGCGGATGACCTCTTGGTACCACGTGACTGTTGGATGACCTCTTGGTACCACGTGACGGGTGGATGACCTCTTGGTACCACGTGACGGGTGGATGACCTCTTGGTACCACGTGACGGGTGGATGACCTCTTGGCACCACGTGACGGGTGGATGACCTCTTGGTACCACGTGACGGGTGGATGACCTCTTGGTACCACGTGACGGGTGGATGACCTCTTGGTACCACGTGACGGGTGGATGACCTCTTGGTACCACGTGACGGGTGGATGACCTCTTGGTACCACGTGACTGTTGGATGACCTCTTGGTACCACGTGACGGGTGGATGACCTCTTGGTACCACGTGACGGGTGGATGACCTCTTGGTACCACGTGACGGGTGGATGACCTCTTGGTACCACGTGACGGGTGGATGACCTCTTGGTACCACGTGACTGTTGGATGACCTCTTGGTACCACGTGACGGGTGGATGACCTCTTGGTACCACGTGACGGGTGGATGACCTCTTGGTACCACGTGACGGGTGGATGACCTCTTGGTAACTGCTTACCGTGCGGAGTGTTGGGGAGAGGGGGGGGGGGGGAGAGGGCCTTTGCTTTGGTATCCTTTTCTTTCTCTGTTTAGGATAAGGGAACTGAGTCTTTCTCTGTAGCGTTAAGGCCTGACCACCTCGTCTGGGCCTTGGGTCTGTGTGGTCTGTGTATCTATGTAACTCTCTGCCTGGTCTCTTCCTCTGTCTCGTCTGGACCTTGGGTCTGTGTGGTCTGTGCATCTATGTAACTCTCTGCCTGGTCTCTTCCTCTGTCTCGTCTGGGCCTTGGGTCTGTGTGGTCTGTGTATCTATGTAACTCTCTGCCTGGTCTCTTCCTCTGTCTCGACTGGGCCTTGGGTCTGTGTGGTCTGCGCATCTATGTAACTCTCTGCCTGGTCTCTTCCTCTATCTCGTCTGGGCCTTGGGTCTGTGTGGTCTGTGTATCTATGTAACTCTCTGCCTGGTCTCTTCCTCTGTCTCGACTGGGCCTTGGGTCTGTGTGGTCTGCGCATCTATGTAACTCTCTGCCTGGTCTCTTCCTCTGTCTCGTCTGGGCCTTGGGTCTGTGTGGTCTGTGTATCTATGTAACTCTCTGCCTGGTCTCTTCCTCTGTCTCGACTGGGCCTTGGGTCTGTGTGGTCTGCGCATCTATGTAACTCTCTGCCTGGTCTCTTCCTCTGTCTCGTCTGGGCCTTGGGTCTGTGTGGTCTGCGCATCTATGTAACTCTCTGCCTGGTCTCTTCCTCTGTCTCGTCTGGACCTTGGGTCTGTGTGGTCTGTGTATCTATGTAACTCTGCCTGGTCTGTTCCTCTGTCTCGTCTGGGCCTTGGGTCTGTGTATCTATGTAACTCTCTGCCTGGTCTCTTCCTCTGTCTCGTCTGGGCCTTGGATCTGTGTGGTCTGTGCATCTATGTAACTCTCTGCCTGGTCTCTTCCTCTGTCTCGTCTGGACCTTGGGTCTGTGTGGTCTGCGCATCTATGTAACTCTCTGCCTGGTCTCTTCCTCTGTCTCGTCTGGGCCTTGGGTCTGTGTGGTCTGCGCATCTATGTAACTCTCTGCCTGGTCTCTTCCTCTGTCTCGTCTGGACCTTGGATCTGTGTGGTCTGTGCATCTATGTAACTCCCTGCCTGGTCTCTTCCTCCGTCTAGTCTGGGCCTTGGGTCTGTGTGGTCTGTGCATCCATGTAACTCTACACCTGGTACCTTCCTCTACTCTCACCTGTCTCTTTTGGTATTCCCTGTCTGTCATCTGTCTCATGCTGTCTCTCCACCCGTCCCTCGTTCCTGCTACTCCACCTGTCTCCTGCCGTCTCACTATACCCCCATCACTCCTTCACATTAATAATGTGCTTTACATCTGTCTGTTCTTATAAAGTTTCCAACAGTAAAATCCCTCGATGATGGCACGGTGCTCCCACACAGCTGGTCCCCTGGTGGCTGATGTGGTAGGAGGGGAGGAGCCTTCAGCTGCACTGTCTCCACCTGTATTGGTGGGTGAGGAGGAGCCTTCTGCTGTACTGTCGTGTCTCCATTTATAGTAGTGGGTGTACTGTCTCCATCTATAGTGTTGGGTGAGGAGTAGGTTTCTGCTGCACTATCCTGTCTCCGTCTATAGTGATGGGTGGGGAGGAGCCTTCTGCTGTACTGTCTCCATCTATAGTGGTGGGTGAGGAGGAGCCTTCTGCTGTACTGTCGTATCTCCATTTATAGTAGTGGGAGGGGAGGAGCCTTCTGGTGTACTGTCTCCATCTATAGTGGTGGGTGAGAAGGAGCTTTCTGCTGCACTATCCTGTCTCCATCTATAGTAGTGGGAGGGGAGGAGCCTTCTGTTGTACTAACATCTCCACGTGCACATCATCTTGCCCTCTGATATGCTCTCTTTCCCTGCCAACCACCCACCTCTTTCTCCTCCCGTCCCTACATCACCTGTCTCTCTTTCCCACCTCCCCTTCCACCTACCTTCCTACCTACCTGCCTGCCTTGTCCTCCCTCGCCTTTCAACCCCACACCCTCATGACCTCTCCCACACCACCATTTTTAACCCTCATTTACAACCTTTTCTCTTACCGCTGCTGGTCTCCCATACACACACACACACACACACACACACACACACACACACACACACACACACACACCCTCCTGGCCACATTAGCCTCCCGTCACCACAACCCCTCCACCCTCCTCCCATCTCTCTCTCTCCACCCACGCCCGCTGCCACTCACCCCAGCACCTGAAGGACGAATAACCACCCCCAACCCACCGTCCCGTCTCATCCCCCTCCCAACCCCCCTCGCCTTTAGGTGATTTGTGGCCCGGAGTCGCGCCACTGTGACGGGGTCATGGGCTGTAACGAGATGGTGGGGGGGTGGAGGGGGAGAGGGGGGGGATGGGGGCTCGTGACGTCAAGCCTTTTTGGTGACGGAAGACCCCAGGCGTCGGGGCGCATGTGCCCGCCGATGATACGATACGATCCTCCGATGGAACAGATGCCGATGTACAAAACGCAGTCGATATCGGCGACGCGTGAGTGAGGTGGAGAGAGAGAGAGAGAGAGAGAGAGAGAGAGAGAGAGAGAGAGAGGGTTGTGGGATGGGGTGTGGGGTTCCGACATACGGCCACGTAGTGTGGTGTGGTCGCGTCACATCACCAGCGGACGATTGTTATGATGGTAACCAGACGAGTGTAGACCGGGGTTCCCCCTTTTAATAATAATTTCACTTTGTTTCCCATGTTGCTTAAATCCTTTAATGTAAATGTTGCCTTTAGCAACAATAATACTATAAAGAATATCTTAATCAGGAATTCACCAGAAAATTCTCCTGGATGCATCTATAAAGTGCCATGTGGAAACTGTGATAAATTTTATGTTGGTCAGACTGGTAAGGATCTTTCTGTTATACTTAAGCAACATAAATATAGTATAAGAACGGGACAATAATCAAATGCCTTGTTTAATCATGTTAAAAACTATGATCATTGTATTGACTGGAGTAACGCCATCTCAGTTATTACCTCTAACTCCATTACCAAGAGAAATATCATTGAATCTTCTATTATCAAATACACAGAGAATTATAATCTTAATAGTAGTGATGGTCTATACAAATTAGATAATTCTATTGTTGATAAGATTTGTAAAATGATAAGTTTATGAACGCTCGTTGTATGTTTTGGACAATCACATGTTTACCAAATGGCGTCCTAGCCTCGTCTCTTCGATGTATATCAACTGACTGTTATATTTCGCTCTTGTGTCTCCCCTGATGATGTGATTATTACACGAAAGTGCACTTGGGAACTTTTCGTGTTTCATTTTCCCCGTGGACTCATAGGAATATATCTTTCTTTTCTTTTAAATTATTCGCCATTTCCCGCGTTAGCGAGGTAGCGTTAAGAACAGAGGACTGGGCCTTTTTTGGAATATCCTCACCTGGCCCACTCTGTTCCTTCTTTTGGAAAATTAAAAAAAAAAAAAAAGAGAAGGGAGGATTTCCAGCCACCCGCTCCCATCCCTTTTAGTCGCCTTCTACAACACGCAGGGAATACGTGGGAAGTATTCTTAATCCCCTATCCCAGGGATAATAAATATATATATATATATATATATATATATATATATATATATATATATATATATATATAGATAGATAGATAGATAGATAGATAGATAGATAGACAGATAGATAGCTGTACATTTCTACACCTCCATTACCTGGTCATACTGTAACCTCTACATCACAAACACTTCCCAACTTGATCATTTTCTTTCGTCGGATGAGATCGAGACTGAATTACGGGTCGATGTACTGTCCTCCAGCGGGAATAACCTGGTCATAGACCATCAGGTTTTTTTCCCCCTGCCCTTCCCCATGTACTGTCCCCCCAGGGGATAACCTGGTCATAGACCATCAGGTCTTTGTTTTCTGCCCTTTCCCTTGTTTTCCCTCCAAAAGAAAACCCTGGTCATAGACCATCGGGTCTTTGTTATCTGTTTTTCCCCCATTTTCTTCCTCCAGGGGAAAAACCTTTGGTCATAGCCCCATCGGGTTTCGGGTTATTTTTCCCTTTTTCCCAGTACTGTCCCCCAAACAGAAAACCTGGTAAAGGGACCATCAGGTTTTGTTATTTGCCCTTTCCCATGTACTGTCCTCCAGCAGAAAAACCTGGTCATAGACCATCAGGTCTTTGTTATCTGCCCTTTCCCCATGTACTTTCCTCCAGCAGATAACCTGGTCAAAGACCATCGGGTCTTTGTTACTGCCCCTTCCCCTTGTACTGCCCTCCAGCAGAAACCCTGGTCATAGCCATCAGGTCTTCTGTTATCTGTCCTTCCCATGTACTGTCCCCCAAACAGATAACCTGGTCTTTGACCATCAGGTCTTTTTTATCTGTTCCCCCCCAAATGTACGGGTTCCTCCAGCAGATAACCTGGTCATAGACCATCAGGTTTCGGTTTATCTGCCCTTTTCCCAGTACTGTCCTCCAGCAGATAACCGGGCTTTAGACCTCAGGTCTTTTGTTATTTCCTTCCCATGTACTGTTTCCAGCAGAAAAACCTGGTCAAAGACCTTTGGCTTTGTTATCTGTCCTTCCCATGTACTGCCCCTCCAGAAAGTTTAACCTGGTCAAAAAACCATAAAGGTCTTTGTTATCTGCCCTTTCCCCATGTCCCTGTCCTCCAGCAGAAAAACCTGGTCATAGCCCAAATCAGGTCTTTGTTTTCTGTCCTTCCCATGTACTTTTCCTCCAGAGTTTAACCTGGTCATAGACCACCCGGGTCTTTGTTATTGCCCCTTCCCATGTACTGCCCTCCAGCAGAAAAAACCTGGTCATAGACCATCAGGTCTTTGTTACGCCCTTCCCCTTGTACTGTCCTCCAGGGAAAACCCTGGTCATAGACCATCAGGTCTTTGTTATCTGCCCTTCCCCATGTATTCCCTCCAAAGATAACCGGGTCTTTGGGGACCATCGGGTTTTGTTATCTGCCCTTCCCCTTGTACTTCCTCCAGAGAAAACCCTGGTCATGGGACCATCAGGTCTTTGTTATTTTTCCCTTTTTCCCTTTTCTGTCCTCCAGCAGAAAACCCTGGTCAAGACCATCAGGTCTTTGTTATCTGCCCTTTCCCCATGTACTGTCCTCCAGCAGATAACCTGGTCATAGACCATCAGGTCTTTTTTAAATCTGCCCTTTCCCCTTGTATTTTCCCTCCAGCAGAAAACCCTGGTAAAAAGACCATCAGGTCTTTTTTTATCTGCCCTTTCCCCAAATGTACTGTCCTCCAGCAGAAACCTGGGCTTTGGGACCATCAGGTCTTTGTTATCTGTTTTTCCCTTTTTGGTTACTGTCCCCCAAACCGGTTTTAAATTGGTCATAGACCATCAGGTCTTTGTTATCTGTTTTCCCATGTATGCCCTTCCAGCAGATAACCTGGTCTTTAGCCCATAAGGTCTTCGTTATCTGTCCTTCCCAGTACTGTCCTCCAGCAGAAAACCCCGGGTTCTTTAGCCATCAGGCTTTGTTATCTGTCCTTCCCATTTTTTCTGTTTCCAGCAGAAAACCCTGGTAAAGACCATCAGGTCTTTGTTTTTGTCCTTCCCATGTACTGTCCTCCAGCAGATAACCTGGTCTAAACCATCAGGTCTTTTTTTTATCGGGTCCTTCCCATGTACTGTCCTCCGGGCAGATAACCGGGGTATGGGACCATAAAGGTTTTGTTATCTGTCCTTCCCTTGAAATGTCCTCCAGCAGATAACCGGTCATAGCCCTTTCAGGTCTTTGTTATCGGGCCTTCCCATGTATGTCCTCCAGCAGATAACCTGGTCATAGACCTTTAGGTCTTTGTTATCTTTTCCTTCCCATGTACTGTCCTCCAGCGAAAACCCGGGTCATAGCCCATCGGGTCTTTGTTATCTGCCCTTTCCCCAATGTACTGTCCTGCCGCAGATAACCTGGTCATAGACCATCGGGTTTCTTTGTTATTTTGTCCCCCCCATGTACTGTCCTCCAGCGGTTAACCTGGTCATGGGACCATCAGGTCTTTTGTTATCTGCCCTTTCCCCATGTACTGCCCTCCAGCAGAAACCTGGTCATAGACCATCAGGTCTTTGTTTCTGCCTTTCCCCATGTACTGTCCTCCAGCAGATAACCTGGTATAGAAAAAGGGTCTTTTTTTCTGCCCTTTCCCCTTGTACTGTCCTCCGGGCAATAAGGGTCTAACCTCGGTCTTTTTTATCTGTCCTTCCCATTACTGTCCTCCAGAGATAATGGTCATGACCATCAGGTTTTGTTATCTGTCCTTCCCAGTACTGTCCTCCAGCAGAAAACCTGGTCATGCCCATCAGGTCTTTGTTATCTGTCCTTCCCTGTACTTTTCCTCCAGAAGAAAACCCTGGTCTAGACCATAGGTCTTTGTTATTGTCCTTCCCTGTACTGTCCTCCAGCAGATAACCTGGTCTGACCATCAGGTCTTGTTATCTGTCCTTCCCATGACTGTCCTCCAGCAAAAACCTGGTCTTTAGCCCATGGTCTTTGTTATCTGTCCTTCCCATGTACTTCCCCCAGCAGATAACCTGGTATAGACCAAAAAGGTTTTTTATCTGTCTTCCCTGTACTGTCCTACAGCAGATAACCTGGTCATAGACCATCAGGTCTTCTGTTATCTGTCCTTCCCTTGTACTGTCCTCCAGCAGATAACCTGGTCATAGACCATCAGGGCCTTCGCCTTGTGGCCTCCCCGCGTACGAACCACAGTACCCCACCACAACAGCACAAGACCAACACACACACACACACACACACACACAAACACCAGAGGCCCGCCCGCAGTCCTCACCTTGCGGAACCCCGGGAAAGAAACCTTACACAACTCCCTCATGACGGCGACAAAACATAAAACTTTTAATTACCTTCGAGGAATTCAATTAAAAGTAGAGATAATGTTAATTATCGGTCGCCACATGCCAGACCCCGCCCGCCCCCGCCCGCCATCTTGGTCACAAGTGAGAGAAAGGAACTGAAAATGTTTTTTTTCTCACCCCAAATCTCTCTCTCTCTCTCTCTCTCTCTCTCTCTCTCTCTCTCTCTCTCTCTCTCTCTCTCTCTCTCTCTCCCTCTCTCTCTCTCTCTCCTGGGTAAACAACACTTCGGCATTCACGTAAAGGTGCGGAGAGAGATGTGTTCTGCACCGAGGGTCGGGTTCGAACCCTGTGCATGCCGCGTGACTACCCGGTCCAAGGGTTCGAACCCGGCCGATTGTGTATATAAATCTGTCTGTCCAGAGACAGGTGTTTGGATCTCCCTCTTGTGGTGTTAGTGGGTGACGTGGGGAAGAGAAGGAGTCTGCCAACACCCATGTAGGTTCTCGAACCCTGGAGTACCACGACGGTACGACCCTGGCTTAAGACGGTACGACTCTGGCTTAAGACGGTACGACCCTGGTTTAAGACGGTATGATCCAGACTTAAGACGGTACGACCCTGGCTTAAGACGGTATGACCCTTGACTACCACGACGGTACGACCCTTGAACACTATGACGGTACGACGGTGGCTTACGACGGTACGGCCGTGGCTGAAGACGGTACGACCCTTGAACACCACGACGGTGCAACCTGTCAGTACGACAAATTGACCCTTGGTGACGACGGTACGTACCGTCGTGATCTAGGATCATACTGTCGTGCTCTAGGATCGTACCATCATACTCTAGGATCACACCGTCGTGCTCTAGGATCGTACCATCATACTCAAGGATCGTACCGTTGACTTCTAGGCTCGTACCGTCGTGCTCAAGGATCGTACCATCATACTCAAGGATTGTACCGTTGTCCTCTAGGCTCGTACCGTCGTGCTCAAGGATCGTACCATCATACTCAAGGATTGTACCGTTGTCCTCTAGGCTCGTACCGTCGTGCTCAACGATCGTACCATCATACTAAAGGATCGTACCGTTGTCCTCTAGGATCGTACCGTCATACTCAAGGATCGTACCGTTGTCCTCTAGGATCGTACCGTCGTGCCCAAAGTGTACCGTCTCCCCCTGGGATGGCACCGTCTCGCCCAAGCGTTAAACCCATCACCATTAAGGGCTATCGTAGAGTTAAGAGACTCTACGACTTTCACCCTTATCGCAGGAAGCCCATCAGGTCTTCTGTTATCTGTCCTTCCCATGTACTGTCCTCCAGCAGATAACCTCGTCATAGACCATCAGGTCTTGTGTTATCTGTCCTTCCCATGTACTGTCCTCCAGCAGATAACCTGGTCATAGACCATCAGGTCTTCTGTTATCTGTCCTTCCCATGTACTGTCCTCCAGCAGATAACCTCGTCATAGACCATCAGGTCTTCTGTTATCTGTCCTTCCCATGTACTGTCCTCCAGCAGATAACCTCGTCATAGACCATCAGGTCTTCAGTTATCTGTCCTTCCCATGTACTGTCCTCCAGCAGATAACCTGGTCATAGACCATCAGGTCTTCAGTTATCTGTCCTTCCCATGTACTGTCCTCCAGCAGATAACCTCGTCATAGACCATCAGGTCTGTTAAGAAAGGTTCTGTCCAGTCGACACCAAAGTCTTTGCCATCCATAAGAAACATGCAGCTGTGGTCAGATACCTGAAGGAGTGTTGATAACTTAACCAGTATCTAGCTGTGCTGAGAAAAGCTAAAATGAACAATATACTAGAGCTGTGATATCTCTAACAACTGTGCTAAGGAAAGCTATAATGCAACGTATCTGTACTTAAGAAGCTACGTCGTCTCTCTCTCATGTGTTGAGAAAAGCTATAACATACCATATCTTTACTGAAGAAGCTATCGTCTCTCATACTCCTGTGCTAACAAAAGCTATAATATACAATATCTCTACTGGAGAAGATATATACATATATGTACCTACAAAAGCTATGGTTCAAGAAATGACCACTAAAGAAGCTATAGTGTGTCACACACACCTGTTTAATGGAAAGCTATAATATACCCTTACAGAAGGAGCTGTATATAGCTTCCCCTCACACCTAAGCTAAGAGAGGTAAAAAAAGGAAAAAAAGGCAAACTTCATCCACATTTGATATGTGGCACAAGTGTGGTCAGGTTCCTCCACCACAGCTACCACCAGACAGTCCCAGAAAACACCATACCTTCTCAAAAAAGAAAAAAAAGAAAAAACACGACAGAAAGAAAATAGGTTTGATATACCTGTGGCTCAGGTAGCCAGACGAGGGAAGGACAGGTGTGTGTGTGTGTGTGTGTGTGTGTGTGTGTGTGTGTGTGTGTGTGTGTGTGTGTGTGAGAGTAAAGCCCACAGGGGCTGGCACACATGTGTCATGGTGTCATATGTTTACGCTGTGTGATCCTAGTCTACGAATACGTTGTGACTCTCTCTCTCTCTCTCTCTCTCTCTCTCTCTCTCTCTCTCTCTCTCTCTCTCTCTCTCTCTCTCTCTCCTTAAGCTCCCTCCCTGCTTAACAGCCGAACGACCATTACGTCACGGAACTACCCACCACCTCATTCTCCCTCAGGACCTCACCCACAGATGCCCGATCCATCAACACGAGACGTGGCCGCCCTAAAAACAGACTCTCCCTCGTCCAAAATAGAACCCAGAGAGACGATTCGGGGACAAGGGAAGGGGAAGGGGTAAGGGAGGGGAAGAGGAGGGAGAATGGAGGGAGGGAGGAGGAGTTGGGGGTGGGGAGGAAAAAGAGGCCCTCTGCTCAGGTAGGGTGTTGGCACAGAGGCGACCTCCAACACTACCACCTCCTCCTCCTCCTCCTTCTTCTCTTCCTCCCCCCAGCCCACCTACGCTGGGGGGAGCCGTGGCACAGAGCCAGGTGCTGGAGGGCTGCCACATGCCGCCCCCCCCCTTCCCCCTTCCCAATCTCCCTCCGCTACCAACTAGCCCCCCCCAATCCCCCCCCCCCCCCCCCCCCCCCCCCCCCCCCCCCCCCCACCTGCCTTCCCAACCTCCAAACACCGCTACCCAGCCCCACCCCCGACTCGCGGATGATGCCTTCATTTCACTATTGTGGACCACCAGGTTGTGTGTGTGTGTGTGTGTGTGTGTGTGTGTGTGTGTGTGTGTGTGTGTGTGTGTGTTGTTCTGTGCTTTAAGTAGCTCTCTCTCTCTCTCTCTCTCTCTCTCTCTCGATTTACTGGTACACCCACATAGACAAAAATGACACCGACTAACACAAACAAGCGCACTCACACACACACACACACAGATATACACAGGCGCGCGCGCACACACACACACACACACACACACACACACACACACACACACACACACACACACACATACATCATCTAATCGATAATACATTCAGTTGAAACAGCTCTCTCCGGTGGAAGACTCATGTGAGAAACTGCAGAAGCAGGTGTCCGAGTTTGGGCGTGCGTGTGAAAGGACAAATTTGCTAGCAGGTGGTCTTGATGGGTTGATCTGGTTGTGAGTTTGAATGAGGGAAAACATGGAGGATGTCGGGTGATCTTGATACCTGGGAGTGGATGTGACAGAGGGTGGAGCTATGTGAGCTGAAGTGAGCCACAGGGTGGGTAAGGGGGCGAAGGTCTTAAGTCCATTGAGGAGAGAGTGTGGAAGGAGTGGCCACCATCTGTGGTGACGTAGATGGGTATGTTTGATCGTATAGTAGACCCGACGGCGTTGTGTGGATGCGAGGCGTGAGCCCCCGATCCAAAAGCACGGAAGAAGATTGGACGTGATGGAAAATGAAACTCAATATGAGTCCAATGAGAGATTTAGGCATATAAGTGGGTACTAAAGAACGCAAACAACCTTCAAAACATTAGGAGACGTCTAAATGGTTTACACATTATAAATAAAGACATTTGGTCAACCTGAGCACAAACATTCTCCAAAACAAAGGTGCTTTACCACTGGACACCTGTATGGTTAAGGCATCATTTGAGACTGAGTGAGACTATAATGGGGCCTGGACACGCATGGGAGGGAGAACCTGCTATTGCAGGAGGCACGTCTTGGCGCCTACTATACGGCAAGACTCATCACTGTGCACTTGAGGGAAGATGGTTCGCCATACTATGGTCTCTGGCCTGTACACAAGACGTCCAGCCATCATCTGGTCCCTGGACATGACAAGGCACGCCCTGCCATCCTGTAGTCCCTACCCTCTGTAAGGATCGCCCAGCTATACCATGGTTTCTATCCTCATTACAGGGATGCACCACAGAGACCCTCAGAATCCTTCCCTCCCTAAAGAACTGCCCAGTTCGTTCGTATCCACCCCCGTGTCACTGCCACCCACCTCCTAGCTCTCCATCTTTTAAAGACAATCAGCTTTCCCATGACTCCGACACACAGGAGATATACACGGCCATAGCCTCCGCTGGAGGAAGACGGCTGCAGACACACCTGGTGGATGGGATTCGAGGTTCGTGTGAGCAGTTTCTCTCTCTCTCTCTCTCTCTCTCTCTCTCTCTCTCTCTCTCTCTCTCTACCTACCTACCTACCTAATATCGCCATCCCATCGCCAGAGCCAAGGGCTTTGAGGAGCACCGCTCAGGTAGAATCTCGCTGCACACCAAGACACACACACACACACACACACACACACACACACACACACACACACACACAAACACACCAGTCGACCCCTCAGACCTTAGCTTCGTTCGTTCGTTATCTGTATTTCTCCGTGTACCAGGTGAGATATCAACCCTTTAGCCATCCATGGAGGCATGGGAGGCTATCATCTTACATCTACCAGAAAAAAAGACGAAATATGACCGAATATTTTCGTATTTTTCTCGCAAACGAAAGACGTGTAACATACCTTCCACATCTACAAAGCGGGTAACTTGACCCCCATGTTTGTTTTTACATGAGCCAAGTTTTGTTTCATATCGTCGTTTAATAATAATATCTACGAAGAAGATGAAGACGTCAAGTTATATTTTCTTAAAATAAAAAATCATAAAATGTCGACTTGTGGTAGACTGTACAGGGTGGAATCCTCGCGTCCTCTCCCCTGCTTTCTCCTTCCCCATGATAACGCTACAGCTCGTGGGAGAGAGAGAGAGAGAGAGAGAGAGAGAGAGAGAGAGAGAGAGAGAGAGAGAGAGAGAGAGAGAGAGAGAGATGCGAAAAGATAGGGGCAAAGAGAGGATCAAGTGACATATGATAAAGAAGAATATTATGAAAGATGGGGCAGAACGAGGAAAGGAAAGGAATGAGACAAGAATGAAAAAGGAAAACGTGAGGGGAAATTTAGAGATAGCAGACGATAGGGACTATGGTAAAGAGACAAGTGGGGAGAGATGGCAGACGGCAGAGAGGATGAAAGAGATGGAGATGATTACATGACAGGAATTAGAAAGAGAATATGAAAAGAAATGATGGTCTCTGACGAGGTTATCTGCTGGAGGATAGCACATGGGAAGGACAGATAACAGAAGGCCTGATGGTCTATGACCAGGTTATCTGCTGGAGGACAGTACATGGGAAGGACAGATAACAGAAGACCTGATGGTCTATGATGAGGTTATCTGCTCGAAGACAGCACATGGGAAGGACAGATAACAGAAGACCTGATGGCCTATGATGAGGTTATCTGCTCGAAGACAGCACATGGGAAGGACAGATAACAGAAGACCTGATGGTCTATGACGAGGCTATCTGCTGGAGGACAGTACATGGGAAGGACAGATAACAGAAGGCTTACGTATACTTATATACGTAGAGACACAGTGGTAAAGCAAATGGCTCCTCCCTCACCCACCACTATAGATGGAGACACGATAGTACAGCAGAAGGCTCCTCCCCACCCATCACCTTACATGGAGATAGCATTATAAAACGAGGAAGAAGAAGAAGAAGAAGAAGAAGAAGAAGAAGAAGAAGAAAAGAAGATAAAAGAAGAAGAAGAAATGAAAAAGAAGTAAGAGAAGAAGAAGGAAAAAGAAGCAATAAAAGAAAAAGAAGAAGAAGAAGGAGAGAGAGAGAGAGAGAGAGAGAGAGAGAGAGAGAGAGAGAGAGAGAGAGAGAGAGAGAGAGAGGACGGCGGCGGGGGTAGACCAGACTACCTGTGTCAAGAAGTCAGAAATAGCCCGCTTGCACAGGTGAAGGTGGGTGGGGGTGTGCCTGGGTTGGTTTGGGGGTGCCAGGTGTGGGTGGGGGGTGTGCCTGGGGTGGTGCCGGGGGATGGGAGGGAGGGGGGGGGGGTTGCTGGGGGTTGGAAGGGGGGGCGGGGGGGTTCGGGGAGGTGGGGGTGCCTGCCAACCAAGTGTTTCCCTCCCCCGGGCGCTTCGCTCTTTGTTTACCTCTTGTCTCTTCTCTCGCCAGACGAGCGGGCTGCCTCCTCCCGCCGCGTCTGGCGTCGTCCATTTGCACGGCGGCTATAGTCCTTTTCCATTAGCGGAACCCGAGTCAGGTGGCGGGAGCTCGAGTCAACCTGGGAGACGTCGCTGTTCGGATGAACGTACATAGATCGGTCCGAACTTGGACGGACGCTTCGACGGCGGTATATAAATTAGCGTTGGACTTCGTATGTCAATTAGACTGAGCTTTGATATCTGGCCGTTGGTGTATGAATTAGTCAACATTTGGACGACGGTATATAAATTAGTCGATGTTTGAACGACGGTATATAAATAAGTTGATGTTTGGAAGACCGTAAATGCCGGTATATAAATCGATCTGAACTTAGATGTTTGGGTAACGGTATAAAAATTAGTGTGAACTTAGATGTTTGGGCGACGGTATATAAATCAGAGCGAATTTTGATGTTTATACAGCGTCAGTCAGCACATAACAAAACCAACGAGAAGGAAATAACACACTCTGGTCTTTCCAAATAGTGTGGATATGCCATGCCACATTTTCTTCTCAAACACCAAATGTATATCAGTCGGAACTTTGATGTTTGGACGATGGTATATAAACCTTAGTGCACTCCAATGTTCAGACAAGAGTATACAAATTCATCCCTTGAACTTGGACGAGGATATCCAAATCGTTGTAACAGCTGTCTTTATAAATAGCTTCATCAACTATATCAAGAAACAAGTTCAGATTTATATATACACTACTCAGGTGGGTACTGCATCCACCCGAGCCAGCTCCATAATCCGGGCGTGTGGCCCGTGCGTTCCACGAACGGATATCATCATTGACGTTTTTGTGTGTCGTTTAAGTGGTGCGCGCAGTCTTTTATCTTTCCCTTAATTCTCTGCAGCTTTGTGTACTCTTCATTATTCTGAGGATGAAACTTTGTTTTTTGTCTTCCTGTCAGTGAATTTTCCTGCATTCTCATGTTTACTGATTTTCTGAGATATGTTTGAAAATTATATTCATATATATTCCTATGTGTCCAAGGGGAAATGAAGCACAGTAAGTTTCAAAGTGCAGTTGCGTGTAATGATCACATCATCAGGGGAGATACAAGAGAGAAATGATACAGTTAGCTGATATACAACGAAGAGACGGAGTTACCTCTATCACATTACACTCGGAACTCTCACATCCTACATGACTTCAACCGAATGCAACTCCGTCCCGCACAGTATTAGTGGCAACAGATATCAGCAAAGCATTTGACACTGTCCTCCGTCACATTTTCACACACAAAAGATACGAGAGACCACCCTCCACAACAATGACGAAAGGTATTTGGCCAACTTCATAGCCGGCTACTAAGCAAGAGTCAATTGCAAAGGCTTTACTTCCAAAACCCTTAAGATCTACAGTGGTGTTCCCCAAGGAGCAGTTCTCTCCCCATCCCTCTTTACTCTCTCCCTACACGACCTCCCATTACCTCCTGCAAACAAAAACATGAAGGTCCTCTCACAAGCAGACCACCTCACAATCACATAACAACACCCTGTCATCACAGTAGCAACAGCAAATATGCAAAACTACATTATTCACTTGGAAGTATGGCAAACCTAGAACGGAACGTCTGCCCCTTGACAGAAGTCTTCAATCACCCTTTTAAACCCCAGACCAACACGAATCTCGCTCACACACCCTCCACTCACCTTGAATAGCCAATCACTCCTTCTCAATGGGATATCCATTACTCTGGGCATCACATATGACATATATTCAAGTCTCCTCCCTTGCATGAAATATTAAGCAAAAATCAATACACAAACTAAATGACTTCAACATCAATTCTTACGAGATTTGGAAAAAACGAAAAAAATCTTATTATCTTTTACAAGCAGTTCATCTTTTCCCTCCTCAAACTTAAACTACATCTCACCTACCTGGTCATCCACTCTCTGAAAAGAAAAGAAAATGTAACAAAGCTGGAGCTCACACAAAACTGAACGCCAGAATGATCACTGGCTGCCTAGCGGCAACAACCACTCGACACCTATACAGTGAAGCAAAGATCTGCCTAACACACCTCAGTATACACGGTGCTCTAATTCTGCAACAGAGACATCCAGAACACTCCATAACCAACCATAAATCCTCAAATAGAAGCGAAAAGCCTATCCCTGCCTCACACTTCACGATCCTATGCTCATAGATTCCCCCAACCCCCCACCAAACACAACACTGACCAAAACCCATACACACCGAAACGATCCATCAAGCACTAAACAACCGACCTTTCCAACGCAGTCTTAAACTCCAGTTCATCAGAAATACGCTCACCAGAAGCCACACTCCCCAGACAAACACGAGTTACACTTTCCCATCGACACCCTGGACATCATCCATCCTTACGAGACTACAAACACCGATTCAACGTACAATCAAGGGCACTTACTGAACCTAATATCAAGGTCAGTGGCATGTAAGTAGCATCATAGACAGCACAGTGATTCCCAGGCAAAAGCTCCGAACCTGCCACATAAACAAGAGGGACAGACGAGCGGCCGAAATAGCGAGCAGTAGAGTCCACCACCCTTTTTAAGTGCCTCGGTGTAAGTCCAACTGATGTTTCTTTTTGCTCCGTCGTGAACCACTACAAGGGGGGGGGGGGGATACGCCCACGACACCAGTGAAACTTGAAATTCCTGTAGGGAGAATGCTTAAAAGGGGTGGCAGAAATAGACAAGAATGGGGACCTGTATCGTGCACTAAAAGAGATGTGAAAAAGGTTGCTCCTGTGCTTGCTCGTCTGCCTCTCCTGTTTATGTGGCAGGTCGAAGCCTCTGCCTGGGAATGGCTGTGTTGTCTGCGACGCTGTTTACATGCCACTCACCTTGAAATTCTTATGGGATGAAAATAGATGAGGAGCTACAGACATGTGTGCTGGTATTTCTCCAAGCGTAAGACCTTTATAGACAGAGAGCAGGTGGTGTATATATATATATATATATATATATACATATATATATATATATATATATATATATATATATATATATATATATAGACGTGCACACGCACACACATACACATGCACACACACACACACACACACACACACACACACACACATATATATATATATATATATATATATATATATATATATATATATATATATATATATATATATATATATATATTGTTTTTTCATACAAATTCGCCATTTCCCGCATTAGCGAGGTAGCATTAAGAACAGAGGACCGAGTCTAAGAGAGAAAATCCTCACTTGGCTCCTTTCTCTGTTCTTTTTTTTGGAAAAAATAAAAACTGGAGGGGAGGATTTCCAGCCCCCCTCTCCCTCCTCTTTTAGTCGCTCTTACGACACGCAGGGAATACATGGGAAGTATTCTTTCTCCTCTATCCCTAGGGATGATATATATATGTATATATATGTATATATACTGTATAGAGACCAATATCCATCAAGATAAAGCATTTAACGTACAGGTGTATAGAAAGAGTAGGAGTGTATATTGAATCGTATATTGCTGAAAATAGCGAAATGTACCTTATTGAGTTTTATGGTTTGGTTAGAAGCAAGGAAGGCATTACCCAGTCAACTTTCCATTATTTACAAAAAATGGTGAGCCTTGGTTTAAGACGATGAAGACATAGCAAGGATTATGTATGATTTTGTACTTTGCATCTGTAGTTTCAACTGACAACTAATACCCAGAATCAGGTTTCTCTGAACAAACAGGAGAAAGCTTTACGACCTATTGACGCAAGGAGTTGAAGATATACGATCACCACTGAATGAAATGAGAGTAAATGAAATGGCATAAAAACAGTAAAAAGAAAACCTCGGTTCTATTGAAAAAAAGTTATTGAAAGTTATCTTTAACCTTTATATATCACTCGGGCGCCCCGTTTGAACACTGTGTTCAGTTCTGGTTACCCAAGTCACTCGGGCGCCCCGTATGACTATAGTACTCAGCCCTCGTCACCCTTCATGAAATATAGACATTTGTTACATGGGCAGAGCCTCCTTCTCTTGGCACTGGGCGTTGGATCCTCAGACTAGAGCTACCTCTTTGTCCTCGTGGTTTGGTACCGTGGTTCCATCCACTGTAGGCCGGGATAGGCGTACCTTTGCCGTCCGTCACGCAGTACCCTGGTCGTAGACTGGCACCCGAGACTTTTGAGAGCGAGTCCCATGGAGATGGCCTTAGGCACGCTGACCCCTTGTTGCTCACAGTGCGCTGTGTAGCGCAAGATCAAGTCATCTCTCACGACGAGATCTGAGAGGTTGTCGGTCTTTTAAATATTTTTGGACAAAAACTCTAGAAAATGTTTCCTCGTCCTCTGGGCGTCCGTTACTTTTCTCCCTCTCTTACTGCGTGGTTTTTTCACGGTTTCGGGAATGTTCTGGGAGATGGCCTTCCTCCCCATCAGCATGGTGCGGTGAGAGGGGTTCACCCAGGAGAGGCCGGGGTAGGCGTACCTTTGTTTGCCACCATAAGTCACCCTCACGGTAGACCTATATCCCTGGCTACCCAAGATTTGCCCAACAAATATGGCTGGGGCCGCATTCATACCATTTTCCAGACAGAATTGTCTGTATCGCAGTAGCAGGTCTTCCCTGATTACCAGGTCCGTTTCTTCGTCTGTTTTTCTGACATATGTGGCAAGGAACTGCCTGAAGGATGCTCGCTGGTCTTTCGTGTCTGTGCCATACATGAAGTCAAAAAACCTTCTGGCTAAGTTACGGTCATAGACTTGCCTCCCTTCAGCACTACTAGCCACCTGTTCAGGCGGGGCTGCATTTTGAGCAACGTCAGCAAGAAGTACCACCACCTGATTGTCTTCCCTGGCCTGGGGCTCCACCATCCACCCGCGTACCTACTGACGCAGCTCCTGACCTCTGGATTTCCTCCTGGCCAGCGTGGGGGTAGTAGTGAGGGCTCCTCCACTAGAGACCAGGAAATGCGGACAGCTTTTCAGGACTATTGGCGGCTCTGACCTTCAAGGTGGCCCTGTAGCCCAAGATGGCCAACACTTTTTCTATGACGGCGACCGGAGCCACCTCAAGTTACCGTTCTTGGCAGTACTTCATGTATAGCTCCAACAGCTTTTCCTTGAGAACTATAGAGGCAGGATTACTCGATGGATGAATGTATCTGAAGAAGAATTCAGAAAGGGACCTCTTGTGTCCTTGGACCTTATACATCTTTTTACTCTTAGACATTATGTATCGTTAATAGTGGTTGAGTTGCGAAGTATAACTTTTTATGTGAAGTCTCGTAGGAGATATTGGGATTAAATGATAATCTTAGCTAAGTTAGAGCGAGAAAGAACTACGTTAAATGTCAGATGGCACAGAAGACAGCTGGTACGGTGGAGTTAACATTACAGCCCAAATGAGGTCAAATATGAGGAAGGCAATGTGTTAGTGAATTGTGGAGATGGGTTACCAAAGGGGGTAATGATGATCCTTTTGACAAGTGTCTAGTAAATCTCCCTGTGAGGCGTAGTGAAGATCTCTAAGTGTAAATAGCGGCTAGTGAAGCGAATCTTCAAGAGCATGTAATGTGTGCAGTGTAGTATGACAGTGTAGGGAAGATGACTTAGTCATATGTTTTTGGTGTTGAGTCATTGGTATTCATATTATGAAGTACAGTACACTCCACGGGTAGAGAAAGCTGATACATTTCCAAGACGACTCTTTTGTCGAATTGGCTGCCAGAATTTGATTGCGATGTTGCCATATGCTGCAAGTGTAAGAAAGGTGTACTCCACAGTGATTGCCCGATTGTCAAGTAACACTGAGGAGCAAATCAGTTTCATAATGTATAATGCCAGTATCTTTAAAGCCAAGATGTCAGTATGAAGTGGTAGGATGCCCATATGACTCTGTAGTGAAGATATCAGTAACTTGGGTCAATATATCTATTTACTTCTTTGGTGACGATATATCAGTAATTATACATCAGTAATAAAGTGTGGTTATACGACACTATTATGAAGATACCAGTCACTTTCAAGAAGGAGTCAGTATAGTTAACTTTGAAAAGGGGGATCATAGTATACTTTCTTGTTATATTGTGAAGATATCAGTAAGTTTGAACAGTCAATGAGTGTAGTTATATGACTTAGTAGTGTACATACAAGTATCTTTGAAATGCCACTCAATGAGTTACATTTTTCCGTAGTGAAGATGTGTTTTACGGGGAGAGAGTTTTACACTGGTGTTGCCTCGTCTCTTAACCTTGCATGTAACTTCTATGTATGTATGCACATGCATACGTATCCCAGCCTAGGCCAGTTACTCATTTATCGACCAGCCCTGAGGGTAAGATGCTCAGAACACCTTGGGTTCAGCGTAGGTCGACTACCATACCTAGGATTCGAACCCATGAGGGTCCGGCCCTAGATTAGCCAGTGATGACTTATGGTCAGCAACGCTGACCACTTCACCACAGAAGCGCGTTTGTACGTAACCTAAGTTATACTAATCCTCCTAACTTATAAATGATTTCAGTAAGATTATAACTAATTTACATCCGTCCTTGTCGCTTTATAAGTAAAGAGAAATATACTACTGCCAGTCAGAACATTAAATAAACGCACAGAAACACTGATGAACAAGATAAGAAAACGCAAGGTGGGTTACTGTGTCTGATAGGGTACACTGATGTAAGTCCCGATATCACATACATCTGAGAACTGCACGGACGCATTCCTGTCTGCCCGGGGAGTGGCGTTGAGCAGCTGGGCTCTAAATCAGACGCTTACCGTCTTAATTGCAACAAAACCAAGACCCTCAAGGGCGAAATGATATGGCAGGTTTGAGCCTCACGACAGAGACAGAGAGGAAAAAAAAATATATATGTATATGTATGATAAAACAGACTCGTTCATCAGCCGGGGTAAAAGAGGGGGAACGCTCGTTGAGGTTAACGACCATTATGATGGATCACGAAACACTAGATTGGTGTTCTCCTCCCCCTCTCCTTGACACGTCAAATGGGGGGAGGTGGAGAAGTGGGGTGAGGTTGGGTGGTGTGGGAGGGAGGGTGGCTTGACATTTCAGGAGGCGCTGACGACACCCCTTTAGTCATAGGCAGACCTATGACTTTGGCACGCAGCTCTTGTGGTTCTACTGCCGTCGAGAGAGAGAGAGAGAGAGAGAGAGAGAGAGAGAGAGAGAGAGAGAGAGAGAGAGAGAGAGAGAGAGAGAGAGAGAAAACGCTTGCCAAAGAGCGTTGCCGCCTCTTGACTACAGGATCGTCTCTGGTGTCGCCTCGTCATTATGGTACCACACCGGGGCAGGAGGAACACTTGCTGCTGCTGCCTCACGAAAATTCGTGACTCGTCTGGTTTGAGTTCTTGTGTTCGACGTTGTCTGCTGAGCACCAAATTGGCAATTGGGTAGTTTCCCTCTGGCCGAAAGTGGTCAGGTTGTTGTCTGACGACTTTGGGACGGTAACGGGGTATAAGTTCAACGCTAAGAGGGAAAAATGGACTACTTCCCTGAAGAGCTTGTTTCCCACTGTGTTCATGTCCTGCTGCTAATGCGAAGGCTTCTAAATGGAGTTTATATCGAGGCAAGGCAGAATGGACAATACCGTCCTACTGAGTTATCATGCTGATGTGAAGGAGCCGAGTGAGGTGAGGCGGCTATTAACATGGAGCTGGAGTTTGACCGCGGACTGTAGCATCTTGAGGCTTGTAATTTATCCTCAGTCGCATCGAGGTTGTTAGATGTAGTACCTGAGAAGAACGTTGTGAAGAGGCGCTTTGGCCTGAGGACGTGTGGGCCAAGAAGGGTGTGGTACGGAGGCGAGCTTTCCAAAGTAGTGTGGCTGGTGTGGAGGGGTGAGGGCGACCCAGGGAGGGAGCTGGCGTCTCTTATGCAAGTATGGCACTCACTAAATCGGTGACCTTCAAGGACGTCGGTGTAATTTGCGTACTGAAATTAACTTATGCTCTCCTATCTTGTGTAATGAAGCACGATTGATTATATAATCATTCTACTTTAGATATATTTGCAGATATCTTTTGGCATGATATACTGTCGATACATTTGCAGATATCTTTTGACTTATATTAGACACAAGAGAAACTGTAGATATATTTACACATATCTTTGACGTATACTGGACATATGGAATGGTGTAGATGATGATGATTTATCTATGAGCATCGAGGATTTGAGCCCTCGTCCTACCGCGTGGCATACCGTTGAGCTAACCACTGAACCACGAGGCGACTTCGTGGCATACAGTACCGGCCTGCCACGCGGTAGGACCGTGGTTCGAATCTACGACGCTCACGGTTAAGTTGCAATCAAATATACAGAACCTCACGAGGATCCTTCTTGCTTTTAGGTTTTTTCCCCCAACTTGGTCGACTTAATCAGTTAAGATGAGAGCTCTCTCTCCCCCTATGACTGCTGCACCTGGTAGTGGTTAGTAAATGAGACGTGGGTTCCTGACATTTGTGACAGCGCCGTATCTCGAGACACCTATGGGGGGGGAGGAGTTGTGGACGCGACACCAAATCTGACGGAGTGTGTTTACAGGTAATGTTTGGCGAGCCATGTCTTATGTATTTCTAATATCACATGCTTCTTTAGCCCTGTGTGGCGATGTGCTTCTGTATAGGAACTCTCTCTCTCTCTCTCTCTCTCTCTCTCTCTCTCTCTCTCTCTCTCTCTCTCTCTCTCTCTCTCTCTCTCTCATGGTGAGCTGGCTTCCTGGGGACAGTTTGAACGTAACCAGTGGATCTAGGATAGTCTTGGAAGGCGTAACGATGCATTCTGACATTCTCTTGTCCTCAGAGACGCGATTCCCGAAGACGTCGAAGTTTATAGACGTAATGAAGGAGCAGAATGTCACGGTTTCTCTGTGCGACGAAAGCTGGAGATATCATAACGGTCAATCCTCGAGTTAGCGGTCCTCACGCAGGAAAACTAGTGGAAGTAGCAACCAGTCGCTTGCCACGGGTCCATGCCTCAGTAAATGCGACACACGCACATAGAATCATACATGATTTGCTTCATACGGACTTATAAGTAGAATCGTACTTGAATCTAAAGTACTCGACGTGGCTTCTCGTATATTGTTTATGAGACATTGATTAATTACAATACACATTAAAAGCGTCCCATTTTTTCACATCAATTAAGTCAAACTGCATTTTGTAAATCCTCAACTTAGAGATACATTTAATATACGGCTCCATTATCAAGCGCTCCAAATGCACTGTCGAAAACGCTTTTAAGCCAATATAGAATTTGCATACACCACGCCTCACCTCCTGTTTTATTCAAACTTAAAAAAATGATCCAGATGTGTCGTTATAACTACTATTGTGTCATCGTTGAGAATGTTGCTGTGACTATTCGATAGTATTGTAAAAGACTATTAGATTGTTTTTGATGATATGACAAAATTATATGGAAAGTCATAGCGAACAGTAGAATGAAAAGAGAAGAGGTACATAAAAACTTGCGTAAGGCGAAGTGTTGCAAAACAGCAGGAGAGGATGGAATTGCAGCTGAGTTTCTCGAGAAAGAGGGTCAGTGTTTATAAGGAGCTAATCAGGTCATTCAGTCACCATTGTTCTACACGTAGGTAAGTTGTATGGAAGAGTGGCGAGGGAGAGGGTGGTGGCATGCACAGATCATCCGACTGAGGAGAAGCAGTGTGGCTGCAGAAGAGGTAGGGCAGGTATGGGTCAGGTGTCTGCCTTAAAGGATCAGTGTGTGAAATATTTAGATTAAGGGAGGGGTTAACAAAGTGGCATTTATGGATATGGATAATGTGTATAATAAGGATGACAGAGACGCCTTGTGGAAGATGCTATGAATATATATGGCTAATGGAGTTATTCAGCGCAGTGTGGAGCTTTTACAGGGAGAGTAAGGTACGTGTGCGAGTAGGAGAGAATGTGAGTGAGTGGATCCCGGTGAAGATGGGTCTGCGTCAAGAGCATGTCATATCAACGTTGTTATTCGATCTGTTTATGGCCAGAGTAGTGAGACGGGGTGGTACTGTGAAGGTCTTTGAATGAAGGGCACATCTTTGGCATGTAGGGAGTAGGGAGTTATGTGAGGTGAATCAGCTGCTGTTTGCAGATGACACCGGTCTGATGGCAGAATCCAGAAACTCGAGGAGCTGTTGACAGAGTTTGGACAATGTCTATCAGCTGGGTATGTCTGAAGGTACAGTAGTCTTGACAATACTGTATGGACGCAAGCCTTTGGCCTTGAAAGCAAAAGAACGGAAGCGAACAAAAGAGATTAGACTTATTGGAGATAAAATGACTAAAGACAATATGTGGTGTGAGGTGGTTGATTGTGTAAAGGATGTCGGCGTAAGAGGGAGGTGTGGTAGAAAGCGAAATCTGGTCGAGAGAGAGAGAGAGAGAGAGAGAGAGAGAGAGAGAGAGAGAGAGAGAGAGAGAGAGAGAGAGAGAGAGCTGACCAAGGTGTGCTTAAACGGTATAGATGTATGAAGAGGATGAGCGAGGAGAGAGTGACCAAGAGGATCTCTGGGTTCAGAAGTGAGGGAGAAAGTGAAAGAAAGGAAGACCAAGAGGGGGTAGGAAGGATGGAGCGACTGACAGGCTTTGAGATGTCAAGGTTTTAACTTTCAGGAAGGCGAGAGAAGCACATTTAGTTGAATATACTGGATTGATGTGGGATACGGAGGGCGACATCCTCTCAATAGGCTGAAGCAGACATACGATGCTGTCTAGATGAAACAAAAGTAACATATATAAAACATGTGTAGTAATTTAGTATAGTTTGTCTGTGGGTGGCAGCCACCAACGTCTGCACATTTCACATGACAGCTGGAGATGCATATATATATATATATATATATATATATATATATATATATATATATATATATATATATATTAAGGTGGATTAACTAATAGACTAGCGACGATATCAACGTGCTCGGGTTGGTACACAAAGATCCAGTGACAGGTCGAGCCATGGGGACACGGGCCACAGCTGAGGCTGCAGGTGTTCCCCCTCATATGTTGCATATTGTCTCCGTTACGTTTCTCATCTTTACACACTCTCCGATCTTACTGTGTCTCCCATATTCTCGAGGAGGAGGGAGGGGGAGTTCTCTTCCTTCTTTATCATCTTTTTACGGCGAGGTCAAGTGAGGTGTTCATGTGACGATTTCCCTCCTCCCCATGGAAACGAGCAGCTGTAAGGCTTAGGCCAGTGCCTCAACACACACACACATACACACCAACACACACACACACACACACACACACACACACACACACACACACACACACACACACATATATACACACACCAATATATACACACACACACACACACACACACACACACACCAACACACACACACACACACACACACACACACACACACACACACACACACACACACACACACACACACACACACACACACACACACACACACACACACACACACACACACACACACACACACACACACTCACACACACACACACACACACACACACACACACACACACACACTCACACACACACACACACACACACACACACACCAACACACACACACACACACACACACACACACACACACACACACCAACACACACACACACACACACACACACACACACACACACACACACACACACACACACACGTTCGTTTAGGTCCTTAATCTCGTTGCAATGCGATGCATTTCCGAACGTCTGTCGTGTGCAGGGGAAACAAAAAACTCTACGGGATTCGACCCTGAGGCTTTTAATGAAGCACACAAGGACAAGATGCCACTAGGAGTACATGTGTGTGTGTGTGTGTGTGTGTGTGTGTGTGTGTGTGTGTGGAGGTCACTGTGCTAACAAGACCTGGCGAGATATATATAGATCATTCCCAGTGGGAGTTGGCAGCGGGTCATGATGGTGTACCGGTCTGGGCGTGGAGGGAGAGCCAGATGCACGGAGGGAGGAGGAGGAGGAGGAGGAGGAGGAGGAGGAGGAGGGCGGGGGCACGGCTGCCGCAGCCAGCCGCTCGTGAATGTCTGCAATTTGTAGTTTGATCTCCTGTTGGGTCTTACCTTTCCTCTGTTGCACGTCGCTCAATCAGGTATCTCTCTTTATCTGACGTCACTGACACGTTGTCTCGAGGGTTCGTTATGGTCCGTACACCACGTTGGTCTGTGGTAGTCACAGACCCACTACTACAGCACCAGGCTGGTCTGTGGTGGTCAAAGGCCCACTACTGCTGCACCAGGCTGGTCTGTGGTGGTCACAGACCCACTACTGCAGCACCAGGTTGGTCTGTGGTGGTCACAGACCCACTACTGCAGCACCAAGCTGGTCTGTGGTGGTCACAGACCACGACGACTGCACCAAATTTCCTAGATGTAAATCATCGAGACATTTATTTCCTCTGTAATATCAATAAGTCCTGAAAAAAAGGCTTCTGTTGTTTGTCTTCTTAAACAAAGATCTTGTCATTATTCACAGAGACTCAAACGGTAAATTATTCTGGTGTTGTAAAAGGAATAAATTATCTTATGATAAAGTGTTTATCGAGTAATAGCAATGAACATTGAGTAGACGAGAACAAAATAGTAGTATAGAGAGTCACGTCCCTTTATACCAGTGATGCATCATGTTCCTGTTGGTCACAGATGGACGAGGAACTCCTGGAACGGAACAGGTCCTTACGGAACTCCCGAAATGGTACAGGTCCATTGGGAACTCCTGGATCAGTACGGGCCCGTGAGGAAATCTTGGAACGGTACAGGTCCGTGAGGAACTTGGAACAGTACAGTTCCACAAGGAGCTCTGAACGGTACAGGGTCATGAGGAACTCGGAACGGTTCAGGTTCATGAGGAACTTGGAACGGTACAGGTTCATGAGGAACTCGGAACGGTACAGGTTCATGAGGAACTCGGAACGGTACAGGTTCATGAGGAACTTGGAACGGTACAGGTTCATGAGGAACTCGGAACGGTACAGGTTCATGATAAACATCGACACAGTCTTATCATTTCATAGCATTTGTGTCGACATCCCTTAACTGAGAATGTCAATGTTCATTCCACTGCAAGAAAGACTTCGTTCACACTGGGGATTAATCCAGTGGACAAGAAATCTAAGAACTGTAGAGAATGTGACCACAGGTCCGAGACGAAGTACCACGCGTGGGACGTACACAAGAATGCACCAGCTCTTTACCAAACCTACTAAACCATAAATCTTTGGGAGATCTGATTCCTTTACAGATACCCAGATAGCATCAGAATCTACCCGTCCACCCTTCGAACTTGTTGGTTATTGCCCGCTGCAACTATACCAGACGATCAGAAGGCATTCTCAGAAGGTTTAGGTCTCCTTTGTCTTCATTTGTTGATGTTATGGCCATGGCAGAGGGTCGTCCAGCTGGTACCAGTGTCTGTGTGAGTTTGTGTGTCTCCATGTGCGAGTTTATGTATGGGTATGTGTATGTATGTATGTGTATGTATGTAGTAATACGTATATATATATTTTTTCATACACATTTGCTATATCCTGCGTTAGCGAGGTAGCGCTCAGAACAGAGGACTGAGCCTTAGAGGGAAAATCCTCACTTGGCCCTCTTCTCTATTATTTCTTTTGAAAATGTCAAGACAGAAGGGGAGGATTTCCAACCCACTCGCTCCCATCCCTTGTAGTCGCCTACTGCGACGCGCAGGGAATGAAAACTTCTTTTATGGTCTTATGGACAGATCTGATCATTGAAGATGTCTGTCTGTGGTCTATACGAACAGATCTGATCACTGATGACGTCTGTCTGTGGTCTTATGAACAGATCTGATCACTGATGACATCTGTCTGTGGTCTTAACGAACAAATGTGATCACTGGAGAATTCCATGGACTTACGAACGTGTCTTAACGTGGGAAGTTTTCTTTCACAAGTATGGCTAATTATGAGTGCAGATACACAAGACTCTCTGTAACGCATGCCATCATCGAGATGCTGTACGTTACCCGTAATTTAGATGACTTTTTTCCATCTTTATTTACAACTGAAGACACAAGTCATGTCCCCCAGTAATCCAGTTCCATTGCTAAGTTAGGAAGACATTGTGCGCCGTACTGATAAAAGATTTGAAGATATGATGCCATCAGCACTACACAGAATGAAAGTAAACAAAACGGCAGGCCCTGATACGTTTCATGCGAATACATTGAAAGAGGCGAAATATGAGTTAGTTATACCCTGAGCTGCTCTTTTCAATCAGTCGCTTGCCTCAGGGAAAGTTGCAGAGGAATGTGTGTGTGTGTGTGTGTGTGTGTGTGTGTGTGTGTGTGTGTGTGTGTGTGTGTGTGTGTGTGTGTGTGTGTGTGTGTGTGTGTGTGTGTGTGTGCGTGTTTGGGGCAAGTCACCTAACATACATTTATGTTTATAAGGTCACTCATTCCAGGCACGACAAAGAATTTCATTTATTTCCACATCAGATAGTGGGAGCCATTCATAACTCTCATCTACCTCACACTCGACACAGTTGTGTGGTATTCCATGGTGCTGAGAGGCAGGTCCTCTTTCACAAAGGCTACACGTTAATAATAATATATATATATATATATATATATATATATATATATATATATATATATATATATATATATATATATATATATATGTATGTATGTATGTATGTATGTATATATTCCTATGAGTCCACGGGGAAAATGAAACACGATAATTTCCCAAGTGCACTTATCGTGTTTCATTTTACCCGTGGACTCATAGGAATATACTTGATCACGCGCAAAATTGTGTGTGTGTGTGTGTGTGTGTGTGTGTGTGTGTGTGAGGGTGAAATCGCACTTAAGTGGTTCATACAATTCTATTTAACATGTAATTTTTCTATACATGTGGCACGACATGTTTCGTGGAGACAATCCACCTTATCATCAGGTGGTGCCAGTACTTAACAAAGTTATTTAAATCCCAACATCACACTTGAGTCCCGCCGTCCAGCACCAATCTTGCATTAACCATTTTCTATAAAAGAGTCATGGCGTTACCCAGGACCTCTTTCTAAAGATTACTGCAGGATAAGGCTTCCCTACTTCCAGTAGCAGGGAAATGGAGACTCCATGGGAGCGAGAAGTTCTTCAACGAGACTGTATTTCCTATGATACAGCCCCGACAAAAGTGGCTCTTCACTCGCAGTGTAACCTCAAGCAGGCAGAGTCTAACATATATACTTATAAATACACGAAAGCGCTGAAGCAAATGTTTCTGCTTTGATTTTCCCTTCGTGGTCAACAAGTTTATCTATGATCGTCACGTGGCTATATCGTGAATACATCATACATACATACCACATATATAACTATCCATCTATCTATCTATCTATCTATCTATCTATCTATCTATCTATCTATCTATCTATCTATATATATATATATATATATATATATATATATATATATATATATATATATATATATATATGCTCGTGCCGCCGAGGGTAATCGAAACATGATAGCTTCTCTTTGAAAGGCGTTCATGTCACTAATAACTTAAGGTGTAGCAGCGACGCAACACGACTTAGTGTCAAGAGAACTGTGGAACAACAGACCATAACAGCATTACTCACCAAGTGATGGGGCTGCCGGATCACCTCCTGGAAAAGAAAGACAAATATTGATCAATACGTCTCGTCCCTACTGTATGGTGGGTGGTGGGATGCTGTGTCCTGTGTGGCGGGGCAGCGCTGGGAATGGATGAAAGGCAAGCAAGTATGAATATGTACATGTGTACATATGTATATGTCTATGTATATGTATGTGCATGTTGATATATATATGTGTGTGTGTATGGGCGTTTATGTGTATATATGTGTATATGAGTGGATGGGCCATTCTTAATTATAATAGATGAATGATATATATATATATATATATATATATATATATATATATATATATATATATATATATATATATATATATATATATATATAGATAGATATAGAAGTACATAATCATATTAATAAAGCCATAACCACATGATATAAACTTGAGAGCGTGATGAGAAGAGGTAAGCATCATAGTTCCATTATAAGACGTGTATTTTTTAATGATTTTCACGACCACTTTTAATTCAACTGGATCTCTGAGCTCTTGCACACACACACACACACACACACACACACACACACACACACACACACACACACACACACACACATCAAAGTTCCAAGCAGTAATTCCTGTTATTTCAATATCATTTTTTATAATACTTGATCGTTGTTTTCTGCTTTAGCGAGGTGATATCCCAGTCATCATATAACACAATAATATTCCATTTGAACACATGATGATGAGAGAGCTTGTTAAAAAAAAAAAAGCGTTTAATGGCCACACAGGCCTGGACCTTTTCCAGGTGTGTGTGTGTGTGTGTGTGTGTGTGTGTGTGTGTGTGTGTGTGTGTGTGCGTACAGAGGCTAAGATCCTATACACAAATGCCATGTTTAGATTCCGTGAACGAGTTGCGTGCGTGGCTATCGTCATTCACTCATCCCATGTTCGTGGCCCATTCCAAGTTCCCCCGTTCAGTTCCCGAGCATAAACTTTACTTCCCAGACACTATACCCAGATGCCATGCGCAGCACACACCATACAAAGAACGTCCCTACGTAACAATGGGGTGACGAGTCACATGGGATACAGGCTAAAACTGCGTCACATCTGTGGTATTTGACTGCCATTAACACTGGCTGGCTGGGTCTTCCATGATGCCTCCTACAGGCATGGCCGGGTGCTGGAACCGACCTCCATCGTGCCTGTGTGGACAGTCATACCTCCTACAGAAGTGACCCTGGGGTACCATTGACCTCCACAGTGTCTGTGTGGGACGCCTTGCCTCCTACAGGTGTGACCCTGGGGTACTACTGACCTCCACAGTGTCTGTGTGGGACGCCTTGCCTCCTACAGGAGTGACCCTGGGGTACTACTGACCTCCACAGTGTCTTGTGTGGGACGCCTTGCCTCCTACAGGTGTGACCCTGGGGTACTACTGACCTCCACAGTGTCTGTGTGGGACGTCATGCCTCCTGCAGGTGTGACCCTGGGGTAGTACTGACCTCCACAGTACCTGTGTGGGACGCCTTGCCTCCTACAGGTGTGACCCTGGGGTACTACTGACCTCCACAGTACCTGTGTGGGACGTCATGCCTCCTGCAGGTGTGACCCTGGGGTACTACTGACCTCCACAGTGTCTGTGTGGGACGTCACGCCTCCTGCAGGTGTGACCCTGGGGTACCATTGACCTCCACAGTGCCTGTGTGGGACGGGGCGCCTCCTACAGGTGTGACCCTGGGGTACCATTGACCTCCGCAGTGTCTTGTGTGGGACGGGGCGCCTTCTCCACTGGCACTGACCCCCGTCATCTTTTGTGGGATTTGCCCCCAGCGTCGCAGCCAATACCCTTCCACATCCGGGATAACACTCCCACTCTTGTCATGAAGTCAATAATCTTTGCGATGGCCTCTGGCACACATGTCGATGACCGTCTGTAGTCGATGTAACTTGTAATCTCACGTCCATACACAGTTGAAGAAGGAACGAGTAAAGGCGAATATAGTAAGTTTACTGAGGCAAGTTTGAAACCTTAATGATTGGGAAGCAGTGATGACACTGCAAATGATATAGGGAGCAGCGACGACACTGTAAATGATATTGGGAGCAGTGACGACACTGCAATGATATTCGGAGCAGTGACGAGCAGTGACGACACTGAAAATGATTTTGGGAGCAGCGACGACACTGTAAATGATATTGGGAGCAGTGACGAGCAGTGACGACACTGTAAATGATTTTGGGAGCAGCGACGACACTGTAAATGATATTAGGAGCAGTGACGAGCAGTGACGACACTGTAAATGATTTTGGGAGCAGCGACGACACTGTAAATGATATTGGGAGCAGTGACGAGCAGTGACGACACTGTAAATGATTTTGGGAGCAGCGACGACACTCTAAATGATATTGGGAGCAGTGACGAGCAGTGACGACACTGCAAATGTTATTGGGAGCAGCGACGACACTGCAAATGATATTGGGAGCAGCGACGACACTGTAAATGATATTGGGAGCAGCGACGAGCAGTGACGACACTGTAAATGATATTGGGAGCAGCGACGACACTGCAGATGATACTATCGTCCTTCTGTTGGTATTTTCTCAGGTCAGAAGTGCCACAGGATCATAACTGGGTCGTCAGGATCTTGCAGACGAAGTGCCACAAGAGGCCATCGAGGAACCCTACACGGGCAGTACACAGTCTTATGCAAACCTGGAATTCCTCCTCTCTAATTCCAGCGACAGAATCACTGGACGTCTCGCAGGAGATCGAACAGACGTGCCTGGGAGAACCCTCGACTAGATCTACACTGAGCGAAAGGCAACAGAATGTTAAACAACTCCTACAGACACCTTTCATGGGTATTGTCAAGAGGTGGGGGGCATTGTATTCAAGACAGGGCAGATGGGTCAGGACCCTGCTTTACTTGTGTAGATTTACGACCATTGTCGCCCCCAACCACATATCAGTTAGGCGAAAGCAGCGAACACAAGACGCTGCAGACACGCCCGTAAAACACTGGCGAAAACAGGCAAAGATGAACGCACTGACGAACTTCTCAACGGGAGAAAATAAAAAGGGAATCATCTGCGGATGCAAATCAAACGGTAATGAATATGTCAGAGGTGCTCGTAATGGTGCAGCTTGGGCGGCGGGAGCAGAGCCCGCGCCTCCCACGCCCTACAAGCCACCACCGCCGGGTCGATGTTAATGTCAAATTAAGATTGCGTAAGTCGCCATGAGGGACGGGGGCTGGAGACCCACAGTGACATTTAACTCAGGGATGCTCCAGGGATCCTCGTCCTCCCACGGGATTGGCTTCGCGAAGACTTAGAAAAAAAGTAAGATCTTACAACTCGGGATATCCTGAGGGGGCTCGAACTGGAAGGACTCTGACTCGCGTGAGGGAAAAATCTACCAGCCATATTAAACACCCCGAGGCCAAAGGATACGACGTATTGTTGGTGGTCTGAGGCGAGGCGGCCTCTGTGTGTGTATCTGTGTGTGTGTGTGTGTGTGTGTGTGTGTGTGTGTGTGTGTGTGTGTGTGTGTGTGGGAGTGGGTGTGTGGGAGTGGGTGTGTGGGGCAGGACACCAACCTCCTCTGACTACCTCACACGCTAGCTGTCCCCCACACAGCGGAGGGAGACGCAGCCACGCCTCGAGGTTGCCGGATCTCGAGACAAAGGTAGAGTGTTGTCGTGAGAGAGAGAGAGGGAGAGAGAGAGAGAGAGAGAGAGAGAGAGAGAGAGAGAGAGAGAGAGAGAGAGAGAGAGAGAGAGAGAGGAAAAGCTAGATGAAGTGATGGTTGTTGCAGGAAAGATGAGGTGCAGGCAGGATGAACGTAAGGTAGTGGAGAGATTGCGTGGACCAGAAGCAGGTCATCGAGCATAGCTCGTGCGGCCGTGGGAAGACGAAGAGGACATAAGCATGTGGTGTGTGTAAGTGTGAAGTGCGTAAGGGTGGTGTGTGTAAGTATGAAGTGTGTAAAGGTGGTGTGCGTAAGTGTGAAGCGTGTAAGGGTGGGGTTTGTAAGTTTGAAGTGTGTAAGGGTGGTGCGTGTAAGTGTGAAGTGTGTAAGGGTGGTGTGTGTAAGTGTGAAGTGTGTAAGGGTGGTATGTGTAAGTGTAAAGTGTGTAAGGGTGGTGTGTGCAAGTGTGAAGTATGTAAGGGTGGTGTATGTAAGTGTGAAGTGTGTAAGGGTGGTATGTGTAAGTGTAAAGTGTGTAAGGGTGGTGTGTGTAAGTGTGATGTGTGTAAGGGTAGTGTGTATAAGTGTGACGTGTGTAAGTGTGATGTGTGTAAATGTGATGTGTGTAAGGGTGGTGTGTGTAAGTGTGGCGTGTTTAAGTGTGTGTGGTGAAGTGAATAGACCAAAAGTGAAGCAGAAGCGCAGGAAGGAGGAAGATCGAATGGCACAGCAAGGAGGGAGATCAAGTGGTACATGAAGAAGGAAGATCGAGTGGCACAGACGTACGTATCTAGTTGTGAGTATGGTTATCCTTGGAGTGGTGGGTAGCGTTGTTGACCACGAGCCACTCACGAATCTGCCTAAACGTTTTCGAACCCTGGGCTCGCCAGGAGGTCTGCAACCATCCAAATTGTTGTTCCCTCCTCGAGGCTGGTCGGCGCGTGTGCGTGTACTTACCGATTTCTGTTTACCTAATTGTACTGTAGAGGGAGGGAGTCTTACACTCGTGGCGCCCCATCTCCTCACCAGCCCATACTAGCATACAATTTCTTAAATTATGCATACTGTCTTGCATTAACCATGTCCTCGCTCATTCTATTTCATTCATCCACCACTCATACTATAAAAAAAGACATGTTTACATCTCTTTTAACAAGTGTGTGTGTGTGTGTGTGTGTGTGTGTGTGTGTGTGTGTGTGTGTGTGTGTGTGACGACCATGATTAGGGTATTCAGCTGCCCGAGTCTGTCCCGTCTCAGTTACCATATAAAGAGAGCGGTATAATTCTCTCAAAGCAACTTCTCTGGACTTTATAGTATCTGTTTATCACACTCATCAAACCATTGTGTGGTTACCTGTACATCACATCCAAAAGACCTTTGTGTGATTACCTGTTTATCACGTCCAGCAGAGGGTTGTGTAACTACCTGTTGATCACATCCAACAGACCGTTGTGTGATCATCGTCTCCACCAACGGAGCAACGGCTTTAGTGCACATGTCCTGCAGTGATAACGACACTCGAAACCCACATGAACCTCTTAATCTCACAAGCCCAACAGTAAACGTTTGTGGCAGGGTTTCAAGATGGTCCTCACAGTGTAAAGTTTCCCACCACTCGTGGTCTGAGCCCCCAGACGGAGGAGGTGTGCAGGCAGCCCATGCTGGGGGTCTCGTCCAGACCTGAAGTATAAGAGAAATGATCCGGAGTGATAAACATAATTAACAAACGTGGGTTCGAGCACTCATTGTAAATGTTGCGAAAGACTTCAGTGATCCCAGAGGCTAGACGTATTAAGAGACTTTATGAAGCCTACATCAAGTGTTCACAGAAGAAATTTACCATACACAATATACCAAAGACATATAGTCCGTATATCCATGGCATATAAGGTCACATGTTCAGGCAACAGTCGCATGTTGAGTACGCCTTGGGTGCAGCAATATGGAACACTCAGATCGAACTTTGTCGAGTATATATGGAGGTACACCCAGCAAAAATACTATCCTCCCATTTTTGCGTTAGAGATTATGAGACAACGGACGATGAATATTGACAAATATTTATAGGGTTTTGCCTCACCTAAGTAGCACTGCTTTCCTTACACGTTTTTCTTAACGAACGTAAAACAAAGTATACCAAATAAAGTATATTGTTCTCAAACATTTATAATGTTTTTCTAATCTGTCATTTATCATTACATAACAGAGCAGCTACCATAATCATTAAGTGTTAACATGCGTCTTTAATTTACGTATTTCAACCTTACCGTGACAACAGGAGACGTAGCGCTCATTTTGAAATCGACCAAACCCATCTATTAAGATAATTTTTTTTTCGGGTGTACAACCATGGACGGAGGGTGGCTTACATCTCTCCAGGCTGCAAATATTGACGCTGTACGAGTCGACTCCCTAGCCCGGCCCTCGAAGGCTAGCAAAGGGCAGAGGTTTGCCAGAAGGCTGGAAAAGGGCAGAGGTCACCCAACCTAAGGCCCAAAGGCTACACAACCCCAGTTCCCGCAGGCTGGCAAAGGGGAGATGTCCCTAATCACAGGCCCAAAGGCTAGTAAAGGGCAGGAGGCCCTAATTCCAGCCCCTTAGTCTCACTAAGGGCAAGGCCAACCCAACCCCAGCCTTGAAGGCTTACAAAAAGGCAAGGTTTCCCAAACCCCAGCCCCTCGGGCTGACAAGGTACAAGGGTTCCCTAACCCCATGCCCTAAGGCTATCAAAGGCCGTGGCAGAGCAGGCCCAGTTCCCTTGGGCAGACTAGCTACCCTGTACATCAGGACCAGATACAATTATCAGCATATCTACGGGGCTGTAAAGGCGAGAATCTTCCATAACACGCTACAGAGAACGCCTTTACTATCCTCATCTTTTATCCAGTTTGCCTCACTTTACGACACGCCTACCAGAGCTTCTGTCTTGAGCAGATATGGCCAGCAGGGGAACGAGCCTACGTCAGGTGAATGACCTCAGTGATGAACCATCTTTTCCCCCCCAGTGTCCTGCAGCGACGTAGCATCGAACTATCGAATCAACTACATTTGATAATGGGGGTTGGGTCGTTAAGTTTGAAGGAAGGCTAAGATTTATCTAAATTTTTCTAAGTTGATTCAAAACCTGAGGTGACGTTTTGCCCGGTGTCATATTTTGTTGTCACCAAATTCATCGTCGACGAATTTAGAAGCAGTTGTCTTCCCTTACCTTCCCCTGTGTCAGTGTGGAGTACGTCGTCCTCTGTGTCAGTGTGGAATACGTCTTCCTCAGTGGCAGTGTGGAATACGTCTTCCTCTGTGTCAGTGTGGAATACGTCTTCCTCTCTCTCAGTGTGGAATACGTCTTTCTCTGCGTCAGTGTGGAATCCGTCTTCCTCTGTGTCAATGTGGAATACGTCTTCCCCTGTATCAGTGTGGAATACGTCTTCCCTGTATCAGTGTGGAAAACCACTTCCTCAGTGTCAGTGTGGAATACGTCTTCCTCTGTGTCAGTGTGGAATACGTCTTCCCCTGTATCAGTGTGGAAAACGTCTTTCTCTGTGTCAGTGTGCAATACGTCTTCCTCTGTGTCAGTGTGGAATACATCTTCCCCTGTGTCAGTGTGGAGGACGTCGTCGTCTGTGTCAGTGTGGAGTACGTCGTCGTCTGTGTCAGTGTGGAATACGTCGTCGTCGGTGTCAGTGTGGAATACGTCTTCCTCTGTGTCAGTGTGGAATACCCCTTCCTCAGTGTCAGTGTGGAATACGTCTTCCTCTGTGTCAGTATGGAATACGTCTTCCTCTCTCTCGGTGTGGGATACGTCGTCCTCTGTGTCAGTGTGGAATACATCTTCCTCTGTGTCAGTGTGGAATACGTCTTCCTCTGTGTCAGTGTGGAGTACGTCTTCCTCTGTCTTTGTGTGGAATACGTTTTCCTCTGTGTCAGTGTGGAATACGTCTTCCTCTATGTCAGTGTGGAGTACGTCGTCGTCTGTGTCAGTGTGGAATACGTCGTCGTCGGTGTCAGTGTGGAATACGTCGTCGTCGGTGTTAGTGTGGAATACGTCGTCGTCTGCGTCAGTGTGGAGTACGTCGTCCTCTGTGTCAGTGTGGAATACATCATCCTCTGTGTCAGCATGAAATACGTCGGTGTAGAATACGTACTGCGTCAGACACTCTCATCATCACTACACCTTCATCTTTACTACACCCTCACCTTCACTATAACCTCGCCTTCACCGCATCCTTATCTTCCCTACGATCTCAACACTGCACACCTCAAGACCAAAGTCCTTCCAACTTAACACAACGATTAGGGTCAAGGGTTTCTTTAACACACATACACACACACACACACACACACACACACACACACACACACACACACACACACACACACACATACATATACTCACTAAGCATCATCATTAATATTTATGTAGATCATTGTTATTGACTTCTGCGGTCCATAGGAGAGTATATATATATATATATATATATATATATATATATATATATATATATATATATATATATATATATATATATATATATCTTTCTTTCTTTCATACTATTCGCCATTTCCCGCATTAGCAAGGTAGCGTTAAGAACAGAGGACTGGGCCTTTCAGGGAATATCCTCACCTGGCCCCCTTCTCTGTTCCTTCTTTTGGAAACTTAAAAAAAAAATGAGAGGGGAGGATTTCCAGCCTCCCGCTCCCTTCCTTTTTAGTCGCCTTCTACGACACGCAGGGAATACGTGGGAGGTATTCTTTCTCCCCTATCCCCAGGGATAATATATATATATATATATATATATATATATATATATATATATATATATATATATATATATATATATATATTCATCTATTTATTTTACGTTGTCGCTGTCTCCCGCGTTCGCAAGGGAGCGCAAGGAAACAGACGAAAGAATGGCCCAACCCACCCACATACACATGTAAATACATAAACGTCCACACACGCAAATATACATAACTATACATCTCACGGTATACATATATATATACACACACAGACATATACATATATACACATGTACATAATTCATCCTGTCTGCCTTTATTCATTCCCATCGTAACCTCCCCACACATGAAATAACAACCCCCTTCCCCGGCATGTGCGCGAGGTAGTGCTCGGAAAAGACGACAAAGGCCACATTCGTTCACACTCAGTCTCTAGCTGTCATGTATAATGCACTGAAACCACAGCTCCCTTTCCACATCCAGGCCCCACAGAACTTTCCATGGTTTACCCCAGACGCTTCACTGCCCTGGTTCAATCCATTGACAGCACGTCGACTCCGGTATACCACATCGTTCCAATTAACCCTATTCCTTACACGCCTTTCACCCTTCTGCGTTCCAATTAACTCTATTCCTTGCACGCCTTTCACCCTCTTGCATGTTCAGGCCCCGATCACTCAAAATCTTTTTCACTTCATCTTTCCACCTCCAATTTGGTCTCCCACTTCTCGTTCCCTACACCTCTGACACATATATCCTCTTGGTCAATCTTTCCTCACTCATTCTCTCTCCAAGTGACGAAACCATTTCAAAACACCCTCTTCTGCTCTCTCACCCATACTCTTTTTATTACCACATATCTCTCTTACCCTTACATTACTTACTTGATCAAACCACCTCACACCACATATTGTCCTCAAACATTTCGTTTTTAGCACATCCACCCTCCTCCGCACAACTCTATCTACAGCCCACGCCTCACAACCATATAACATTGTTGGCACCACTATTCCTTCAAACATACCCATTTTTGCTTTCCTAGATAATATTCTCGACTTTCACACATTCTTCAAGGCTCCCAGAACTTTCGCCCCCTCTCCCACCCTATGATTCACTTCCGCTTCCATGGTTCCATCCGCTGCCAGATCCACTCCCAGATATCTAAAACACTTCACTTCCTCCAGTTTTTCTCCATTCAAACTTATCTCCCATTTGACTTGTCCCTCAACCCTACTGTACTTAATAACCTTGCTCTTATTCACATTTACTCTTAACTTTCTTCTTTCACACGCTTTACCAAACTCAGTCACCAGCTTCTGCAGTTTCTCACACGAATCAGCCACCACCCCTGTATCATCAGCGAACAACAACTGACTCTCTTCCCAAGCTATCTCATCCACAACAGACTTCATACTTGCCACTCTTTCCAAAACTCTTGCATTCACCTCCGTAACGACCCCATCCATAAACAAATTAAACAACCATGGAGACATCACACACCCCTGCCGCAAACCTACATTCACCGAGAACCAATCACTCTCCTCTCTTCCTACACGTACACATGCCTTACATCCTCGATAAAAACTTTTCACTGCTTCTAACAACTTGCCTCCCACACCATATATTCTCAATATCTTCCACAGAGCATCTCTATCAACTCTACCATATGCCTTCTCCAGATCCATAAATGCTACATATAAATCCATTTGCTTTTCTATGTATTTCTCACATACATTCTTCAAAGCAAACACCTGATCCACACATCCTCTACCACTTCTGAAACCACAATGCTCTTCCCCAATATGATGCTCTGTACATGCCTTCACCCTCTCAATAATACCCTCCCATATAATTTCCCAGGAATACTCAACAAACTTATACCTCTGTAATTTGAGCACTCACTTTTATCCCCTTTGCCTTTGTACAATGGCACTATGCAAGCATTCCGTCAATCCTCAGGCACCTCACCATGAATCACACATACATTAAATAACCTTACCAACCAGTCAACAATATCGTCACCCCTTTTTTGATAAATTCCACTGCAATACCATCCAAACCCGCTGCCTTGCCGGCTTTCATCTTCTGCAAAGCTTTAACTACCTCTTCTCTGTTTACCAAATCATTCTCCCTAACCCTCTCACTTTGCACACCACCTCGACCAAAACAGCCTATATCTGCCACTATCATCAAACACATTCAACAAACCTTCAAAATACTCACTCCATCTCCTCACATCACCACTACTTGTTATCACCTCCCCATTAGCCCCCTTCACTGAAGTTCCCATTTGTTCCCTTGTCTTACGCACTCTATTTACCTCCTATCAAAACATCTTTTTATTCTCCCTACAATTTAATGATACTCTCTCACCCCAACTCTCATTTGCCCTCTTTTTCACCTCTTGCAACTTTCTCTTGACCTCCTGGCTCTTTCTTTTATACATCTCCCACTCATTTGCATTATTTCCCTGCAAAAATCGTCCAAATGCCTCTCTCTTCTCTTTCACTAATAATGTTACTTCTTCATCCCACCACTCACTACCCTTTATAATCTGCCCACCTCCCACGCTTCTCTTTCCAAAAGCATCTTTTGCGCAAGCCATCACTGCTTCTCTAGATACATCCCATTCCTCCTCCACTCCCCTTACCTCCTTTGTTCTCACCTTTTTCCATTGTGTACTCAGTCTCTCCTGGTGCTTCCTCACACAGGTCTCCTTCCCAAGCTCACTTACTCTCACTACTCTCTTCAACCCAACATTCTCTTTCTTTTCTGAAAACCTCTACAAATCTTCACCTTCGCCTCTACAAGATAATGATCAGACATCCCTCCAGTTGCACCTCTCAGCGCATTAACATCCAAAAGTCTCTCGTTCTCGCGCCTATCAATTAACACGTAATCCAATAAGGCTCTCTAGCCATCTCTCCTACTTACATACGTATACTTATGCATATCTCGCTTTTTAAACCAGGTATTCTCAATCACCATTCCTTTTTCAGCACATAAATCTAAAAGCTCTTCACCATTTCCATTTACAATACTGAACACCCCATGTACACCAATTATTCCCTCAACTGCCACAGTACTCACCTTTGCATTCAAATCACCAGTCACTATGACCCGGTCTCGTGCATCAAAACAACTAACACACTCACTCAGCTGCTCCTAAAACACTTGCCTCTCATGATCTTTCTTCTCATGCCCAGGTGCATATACACCAATAATCACCCATCTCTCTCCATCAACTTTCAGGTTTACCCATATCAATCTAGAGTTTACTTTCTTACACTCTATCACATACTCCTACCACTTGTTTCAGGAGTAGTGCTACTCCTTCCCTTGCTCTTGTCCTCTCACTAACCCCTGACTTTACTCCCAAGACATCCCCAAACCACTATTCCCCTTTACCCTTGAGCTTCGTTTCACTCACAGCCAAAACATCCAGGTTCCTTTCCTCAAACACACTACCTAGCTCTCCTTTTTTCTTATCTTGGTTACATCCACACACATTTATAAATATATATATATATATATATATATATATATATATATATATATATATATATATATATATATATATATATATATATATATATATATATATATATATATATATATATATATATATATATATATATATATATATATATATATATATATATATATATATATATATGTATATATATATATATATATATATATATATATATATATATATATATATATATATATATATATATATATATATATTTTTTTTTTTTTTGCTTTGTCGCTGTCTCCCGCGTTTGCGAGGTAGCGCAAGGAAACAGACGAAAGAAATGGCCCAACCCACCCCCATACACATGTATATACATACGTCCCCACACGCAAATACACATACCTACACAGCTTTCCATGGTTTACCCCAGACGCTTCACATGCCTTGATTCAATCCACTGACAGCACGTCAACCCCGGTATACCACATCGCTCCAATTCACTCTATTCCTTGCCCTCCTTTCACCCTCGTGCATGTTCAGGCCCCGATCACACAAAATCTTTTTTACTCCATCTTTCCACCTCCAATTTGGTCTCCCTCTTCTCCTCGTTCCCTCCACCTCCGACACATATATTCTCTTGGTCAATCTTTCCTCACTCATTCTCTCCATGTGCCCGAACCATTTCAAAACACCCTCTTCTGCTCTCTCAACCACGCTCTTTTTATTTCCACACATCTCTCTTACCCTTACGTTACTTACTCGATCAAACCACCTCACACCACACATTGTCCTCAAACATCTCATTTCCAGCACATCTCTCCTCCTGCGCACAACTCTATCCATAGCCCACGCCTCGCAACCATACAACATTGTTGGAACCACTATTCCTTCAAACATACCCATTTTTGCTTTCCGAGATAATGTTCTCGACTTCCACACATTCTTCAAGGCTCCCAGAATTTTCGCCCCCTCCCCCACCCTATGATCCACTTCCGCTTCCATGGTTCCATCCGCTGCCAGATCCACTCCCAGATATCTAAAACACTTTACTTCCTCCAGTTTTTCTCCATTCAAACTCACCTCCCAATTGACTTGAGAAAAACTGGAGGAAGTGAAGTGTTTTAGATATCTGGGAGTGGATCTGGCAGCGGATGGAGCCATGGAAGCGGAAGTGGATCATAGGGTGGGGGAGGGGGCGAAAATTCTGGGAGCCTTGAAGAATGTGTGGAAGTCGAGAACATTATCTCGGAAAGCAAAAATGGGTATGTTTGAAGGAATAGTGGTTCCAACAATGTTGTATGGTTGCGAGGCGTGGGCTATGGATAGAGTTGTGCGCAGGAGGATGGATGTGCTGGAAATGAGATGTTTGAGGACAATGTGTGGTGTGAGGTTGTTTGATCGAGTAAGTAACGTAAGTGTAAGAGAGATGTGTGGAAATAAAAAGAGCATGGTTGAGAGAGCAGATGAGGGTGTTTTGAAATGGTTTGGGCACATGGAGAGAATGAGTGAGGAAAGATTGACCAAGAGGATATATGTGTCGGAGGTGGAGGGAACGAGGAGAAGAGGGAGACCAAATTGGAGGTGGAAAGATGGAGTGAAAAAGATTTTGTGTGATCGGGGCCTGAACATGCAGGAGGGTGAAAGGAGGGCAAGGAATAGAGTGAATTGGAGCGATGTGGTATACCGGGGTTGACGTGCTGTCAGTGGATTGAATCGGGGCATGTGAAGCGTCTGGGGTAAACCATGGAACGCTGTGTAGGTATGTATATTTGCGTGTGGGGACGTATGTATATACATGTGTATGGGGGTGGGTTGGGCCATTTCTTTCGTCTGTTTCCTTGCGCTACCTCGCAAACGCGGGAGACAGCGACAAAAAAAAAAAAAAAAATATATATATATATATATATATATATATATATATATATATATATATATATATATATATATATGTGTATAAATATATATGTATGTGTATACATATATATATATATATATGTATATATATATATATATATATATATATATATATATATATATATATATATATATATATATATATATATATATATATATATATCATATCGTTAATGAGATAGCCTTGATTAAGGCATTCAGCTGCCTGGACCGTCTCGTCTAACATAAATAAACCATTATCATTAATTATCTTACAAGCTACTCACAGTAACGACGCCTCCCGGCACCATCCCCCCAACCCCACCTGAACTGCAAGCAAAACAACAGCATCCCCCTTCTCCCTCCTCCCCCTCTGCGTCAATTGCTTGCGCAGAACATCATTTATGACCTCCCCAGGTCACGACCTTCGTGACTGGCGTCGACCCCACTTTTTTTTTTTTGACCCCCTCCATAGAAGAGGTTTGCCTGCGTTGTGGCTTTGAATACAATGTTGAGGAATTGTTTTGGTCCTTAGTGATCACTTGAACTCTGTACTTACGATGACACGTTTATATTGAAGTGTTTGTATGTATTTTATGCCAGTAATTTGTCAGTGATAAATGATGGGAAGAAATAAAGAAGATGAACAGATAAATAGAGTCAATAAATGAACAGATGAACCGATAGATTAGCTGTGTTACTTAATAAATATAACGACAGTTGAGATGTAATGTATATATAGCTTATTCAGCTATATGAATCTAGAGGGACTCTATGTTACGTAAATCTCTATACAAGCGTTACCACTTATGAATGAGTCTTGGACAGTGGGTTGATAATATATTCAACAATTATCATAATAATGATAATCATAATGAAATGAATAAGAGGCAAAGCCAAGGAATTTAGAGATTTAAATTTTCGATGAATATTATCTGATATGCAAATTTCTTCTCACTGCTCCCGATACTTTAGTAAAAGTCTATCCTTGATAAAGCCTAGGGGTCAGGTCAGGTCATTCAAGGGGGTCATGGAGGAGCAGGTAATACCAGATGTGGACTTGAAGCGAAATGTTTATCAACTCTACCTTGAAATCTGTATAAGGTACTGCTCTTTATCAAGTCTACCTTGAAGTATATTCAAGGTACTGCTCCTTATTGTCTACCTTGAAGTATATCTACGGTACTGCTCCTTATTGTCTACCTTGAAGTATATCTAAGGTACTTTTCCTTATTGTCTACCTTGAAGTATATTTAAGGTACAGTTCCTTATTGTCTACCCTGAAGTATATCTAAGGTATTGCTATTTATCAAGTCTACCCTGAAGTGTATATAAGGTGCTGATCTTTATCCAATCTACCCTGAAGTATATTTAAGATAACTGCTATTGAACTACTCTAATTATTCACGTTTTCCTGCTCCCCAGCATCGTGTTCATCACTCAAGTCTGGCTAAGCTGAGAGTTTTTGTTCCTGGCAAAGCTTTCGTGTTATGGGTGGGTGATAGACTATTTTTCTCAGTGGAACGGGTGCCCCCGTGTTCAACCTCTCACATGTTCCCAGGGTAGATGGAAGAAGAGAAATAGTGGCACACTGTTGAGCAGTCTATTTCACTTGTATCTATCGCGCGCGTGTGTGTGTGTGTGTGTGTATGTGTGTGTGTGTGTGTGTGTGTGTGTGTGTGTGTGTGTGAGAGAGAGAGAGAGAGAGAGAGAGAGAGAGAGAGAGAGAGAGAGAGAGAGAGAGAGAGTAACTCGTCCAGGTGAAGTGAGCTAGATTCCTCCCCCCCCGCCACTCACCTGACCAGTGTTCCCACACCTGACTCAACCCATATATGCAAATTGTTCTCCCCCCCCCCCCCCCCCGCTATAGGGTAATGGCGACCCTCCCCCCTTGCCAAAAAAAAAAAAACGTAGGGGGGAAAAACCGCAAGTAGGGAAGTGTATTATAGAACTTATTGCCTGTGATGGGGCAGGTTATTCTAGTGGTGGCCCAACGTGGTCCAGCCATCAACATGGTCAGTGCAACAAGAGGCCCCTAATAACTGTTCCTCATGGTCCGACTATGAACAGGCCCTAACAGCTGTATCCTATGGTCCGACCATGAACACATCCTAACAGCTGTTCTCTATGGTCCACCTATGAACAGGCCCTAATAACTGCTCCCTATGGTCCGTACATCAACATGCCAGAATAGCTAGCTCTATGGTCCGGACCATCAACACGCCTTAACAGGTGGCCCTATGGTTCGGACCATCAACACGCCCTGACAGGTGGCCTTATGGTTCGGACCATCAACACGTCCTAGTAGGTGGCCCTATGGTCCGGACCATAGACACGCCCCAGGTGGCCCTATGGTCAGGACCATCAACACGCCCTAGCAGGTGGCCCTATCTATGGTCCGGACCATCAACACGCTCTAGCAGGTTGCCCTATCTATGGTCCGGACCATCAACGCACCGTAACAGAAATCAGAGATTGTTATCACCATAAATAACAGAAGCAATAATGTGGCCTATCATTATCTGTCAATAAAGTATATCTTCGTGTAGGTGGGTGGCAGCTTGGAGGAGAAGCCTAGTGAGATGGGAGGGAGTTCGGCCTTGAGGCGAGGGAGGGTCGGGGAATTATAAGGGAGGGGGAGGTAAGAGATGATGTCTTGGGGGAGGGAGGGTGAGAACTTTGGGTAGGATAGGGGGTGAGTTTATACACTATGGACAAGGGAGAACAGAAGAAAGGATAAACTGATGCGTTACGCTGTGACCAGGTGATCTGCTGGAGGACAGTGCATGGGTAGGACAGATAACAGGAGACCTGATGGTCTATGACCAGGTGATCTGCTGGAGTAGGACAGATAACACAAGACCTGATGGTCTATGACGAGGTTATCTGCTGGAGGACAGTACATGGGTAGGGCAGATAACAGGAGACCTGATGGTCTATGACGAGGTTATCTGCTGGAGGACAGTACATGGGAAGGACTGATAACAGAAGACCTGATGGTCTATGACGAGGTTATCTGCTGGAGGACAGTACATGGGTAGGACAGATAACACAAGACCTAATGATCTATGACCAGGTTATCTGCTGGAGGACAGTACATGGGAAGGACAGATAACAGAAGACCTGATGGTCTTTAACGAGGCTACTTTCCTAATGGGAAGTAGATGGAAATAAGGTAGTAATACAGAGGGTCCCTGATAAACAATAGATAATAGAACATCGGAAATAGATGTGAATAGTTAATGTGAAAAGATAATGAGAAAGAATATTGAATTGAGCGATGAGAGGGGTTAATTGTGGATGAGGAAGGGGAGAATGAAGTGGTAAATGAGAGGGGTTTATTGAGAATGAGGAAGGGAAAAATGAGGTGGTTGATGAAAGGGATTTATTGTGGATGAGGAAGGGTAAAATGAGGTGGTAGATGAGAGGAGTTTATTGTGGATGAGGAGCAAAGATGAAATCGGTTCACTATAGATACACGTGTAGAGCGATCAGTGATGGGCAGTCGGTGATGGGGGAAATACAGTGTCATACATAGGAAACATGGGACATGAAACGAAGCAGGTGCTGTGGCGGGCCATAACAAGTGGGTAGGTAGGGGTGAATGGGTTGACCAAGGACAAGGCATTTTATCATAGCCATTAATCGTAAGTCCTTGTCGTAAGAAATGGTCAAGGGTAAATATAATGGGAAAAAAACCGCAAATATATATATATATATATATATATATATATATATATATATATATATATATATATATATATATATATATATATATATATATATATATATATATATATATATGCATATATATATATGGGTTACACACACACACACACACACACACACACACACACACACATGGGACTCTGTATTGTTGTGGTTAGCCTTACTGACCATGAATCACCACGAACCAGCCCAGGGTCGGATCCGCATTGGTTCGAATCTTGGGCGTGGCAGACGGCCCACACCAAACCCATGCATTCATCCTACCCTCTGGTGCTGGTCGATAAATGGGTACCACTCATAGGCTAGGATATGTGTGTGTGTGTGTGTGTGTGTGTGTGAGTGTGTGTGTGTGTGTGTGTTTAAATACATACATAGGAGTAAAGGCCTGGTACATATAAACAAGGTTGAGAGACAGGGCAACACCAGTGTAGAATTCATCTACGTAATAGATGGCACACACACACACACACACACACACACACACACACACGGGACGTGCGCATGACCGCCGGAGCGTTCGCTGGCCACGCCTGGCTCACAACGTCGCCAGTGATTCACATCGAAATCACCAGGTGCCTCCCCCGCCGGGCTCGACCTTCCCTGGCATTCCTGCACCACACTGTCTTGCCCCTGGCGTCTTGTCTCGCCTCGCTGGCCCACGTTGGACCACGATGGACGACGGTGGGCGACGGTGGACCAGAGATGACCACGGTAAACCACAGTGGACCACGGTAAACCACAGTGGACCACGGTAAACCACGGTGGACGTCAGTGGACCACGGTAGACGACAGTGGACCACGGTGGACCACAGTGGATCACGGTGGATCAAGGTGGACCACAGTGGATCACAGTAAATCACAGTGGACCACGGTGGACCACAGTGGACCACGGTGGACCACAGAGGACCACGGTGGACCACAGTGGAACACGATGGACCACAATGGACCACGGTGGAAAACGATGGGCCACGATGGACCACAGTAGATCACGTGCACTTTCGCAGAACACAGAATACATTTCAACAGCCAGGAATCGAACCCAAGACCTAATGCGTGGTAGGCGGGATCGTTACGCATAAGGTCTTGGGTTCGAATCCTGGCTGTTGAAGGGTATTATGCAATATGCATATTCATGTGTGTGTGTGTGTGTGTGTGTGTGTGTGGGTGGGTGGGTGTGTGCGTTTGTCGGTGGTTGGGGACCTTGCCTACGGCGTAGTTGGGGAGCCACGCCCAGCGGGTCACACCTCCTGCTGGCTCCTGCTACCAAACACACACACACACACACACACACACACACACACGCGCGCGCGCGGGTCCTTCATGCACCACACCTGCCTCCTCCAGACTGTCACACCCCTGAACCACCTTCTCCTCCTCCTACTACTGTGATGTGTGGCCTTGCCTCCCTCCTCCCTCGACCGTCTCTTCCTCCTCCTCCGCCTCCTCATCCTTCCCCTCTACCGCCCTCCCTCGCCCCCGACGCTCCCTACCCTCCCTCACACTCTTACCCGACTACATTCCTGTCTTCATCTGAAATTACACAAGTGAGATAATCTCGATATGACAGAACTGGGAGGTCATAATAGCATCTGGTGAACCAATCATAAAAGAACGTAAGATCAAAGGTGGTGACTGTATGTTTACACGCCTTGCGTAAGCACGTGAGTGAGGTGCATTTACCACTAAGTGGCAGATAGACAGACGGGAAGTTTTACAGAGTAAATACGATGGTCTATACGTCATGCACATAGTGTGCATGTGGATGAAAGAAGGTCTACGAAGAAAATGCGATGGTCTATACGTCATGCACATAGTGTGCATGTGGATGAAAGAAGGTCTACGAAGAAAATACGATGGTCTATACGTCATGCACATAGTGTGCATGTGGATGAAAGAAGGTCTACGAAGAAAATACGATGGTCTATACGTCATGCACATAGTGTGCATGTGGTGAAAGAAGGTCTACGAAGAAAATACGATGGTCTATACGTCATGCACATAGTGTGCATGTGGATGAAAGAAGGTCTACGAAGAAAATACGATGGTCTATACGTCATGCACATAGTGTGCATGTGGATGAAAGAAGGTCTACGAAGAAAATACGATGGTCTATACGTCATGCACATAGTGTGCATGTGGATGAAAGAAGGTCTACGAAGAAAATACGATGGTCTATACGTCATGCACATAGTGTGCATGTGGATGAAAGAAGGTCTACGAAGAAAATACGATGGTCTATACGTCATGCACATAGTGTGCATGTGGATGATAGGATAACTTGACGTGAGTTGGATGCGTGTGGTGGCTGCTGGTGGGTGAGGAGACGCGGATGCGTGACGGCTAACAGACCCGCACGCCGCCGCCGGTGATGGTCTTAGTAACTGAAGATAAGTGGATGATTAGGGAGAGAGAGAGAGAGAGAGAGAGAGAGAGAGAGAGAGAGAGAGAGAGAGAGAGAGAGAGAGAGAGAGAAGACACGGTGTAGCGGTTGTCGCTGCTGACCATGACGCATTCACGGGCTACCCCGGGCTTCGAACCCTCATTGAGTCGAATCCTAACTGCGACAGTTTGTCCACAGTTCAGCCAGCTGTTCATCCTCCCCTATGTGGGCTGGTCGATGACTATGAGCGCCCACCACCACGTCGTCCATTCTGGGTGGCCAGAGGAGAGGGATGAAGGGAGGTGAACATAGACACAAGGAACGAACTGGGGCACAGGAAGCTAAATGAGGAGAGTTGAGGGAGATGGGTGGATTGAACACACACACACACACACACACACACACACAAACACAAGATGGGAGAGTTTTACCAAGTCTTCGACACGTAAATTGTATCCAGGGGTTTGGAGTGAACTGAGGCAGATGTAATTTAGATACAGCGTACCACACATATATACCTCATGATGTAAGCAAGACCTCGGGTGCTGTTCTCCAGATCCAGCAGAGGAGAGAATGAAAGAAGGGGATTTAGAGAAGAGGAAAGAATAATAGAATGAAAAGAAAAAGAGGAGGAGGAGGAGGAGGAAGAGGAAGGAAAGAATATGAAACGGGAGAACGAAAATCGGGAATCTTTAAAGACACCTGACGCTCCACTACAGGTAAACTGTTATGGAGATCATAAAGCCGCTTCTCCCACTAGGATCATGACTGAGGATGAATCGTATCCTTTGAACATTGTGTGATTATTATCATTATTGTTTGTGGGTTATGAAGAGAGAGGTTTTCACTCATGTTGCCCCTTCTCTAAATCTTGTATGTATACTTGTGTGTGTGTGTGTGTGTGTGTGTGTGTGTGTGTGTGTGTGTGTGTGTGTATGTGATCACTATTTGTGTGTTTCGGGGAGAGAGTTTTACACTCGTGTTGTCCCGTCTCTTAACCTTGTGCATACGTACCACGTCCTTACTCCTTTGTATACACACACACACACACACACACACACACACACACACACACACACACACACACACACACACACACACACATACAGACACACACACACAGACACACACACACACACACACACACACACACACACACACACACACACACATACACACACACACACACACACACATACACACACACACACACACACACACACACACGCACACACACACACACACACACACTTCTCTTTAAGTCAATATTTCGGTTACTGTAGTTATAGATGAAGTTGTCAATGTCTCTCCTTATACCATCTGTTGGCTTCGTTATTCTGTGGTCCCACAGCCACATGTGTCTCTGACCCTTCTTCAAAAAGCCAGCAGATGGCCCAGTGATGTGTTCCTGTTCTTGTTCGTTTGTATTCCCTTGGATCTGAGTTATTACCTGGACACATATGTGAAAAATGGAGGTCCAAGTGATGAATAACTGTCGCAATCATGAAGGAATTAGCAGAAGTTATACAGTAAAGAACAGATGATTGAGGAACGAGATGCGTGGGACGATGAAGGCATCAGAAACACTCACTAGGGGGAATCAAACTCACAAGACAAGATTGGTTGTTGAACACTTTAAGATATACAGTTCGAAGTACAGCAGGCGATGGGTGCTCTGCGGGAGCGCACACCTGCGCTTGAACACCACTGGTAAATGAGCTGTTGCTAAGGTCAAATGGTACTTAACCCCGGAACAACCATACCGGTTATGAAACACCCCCAACCCCCCTTCCTTACCCACTGGCTCCACCCAACTGACTAGGTAATGACCATATGTACACGCGCAGAGGTGTGCTCATGTTTAAATACATGTGATTATCACTCGTGTGTGTGTGAGGGGAGAGAGTTTTACACTTGTGTTACCCCACTGTTTACCTTGTGTATGTGTGCCATGTCTTTACATCCTACATATGTATGTACAGGCACACACAACCCAGCCTCAGCCAGGTAACCATTCATCGACCAAATTAGAGAGGAAGATGAACACCTGAGGAAGATGAACACCTGGGTTGGGCGTACGTCGACTGTCACGCCCAGGATTCGAACCCATGCGGGTCTGACCCCGGGCTGACCCGTGCTGACTCATAGTCAGCAACTCTAACCGCTACACCAGGGAGGCTCGGCTGTATTGTTATACCTGAGTGTGTATAGTGTGTGTATGCTTCTGTTCCTACTTATCTTGAGATATATATTTTCCCTCTTATCATCTCTCTTGTGTTTCATATGTTCATAACATAGATTAACATTTGTTATGAAGCTGGATAAGCTCACGCCACGACCTCAGTTCAGTAAAGGTCTGGCCTTGATGTGGACATCAGTCCGTGGCTGGAGCCTCCAACGTAGAAAAAATAATAAAAAAAACAAAAAAAATTTTCGTATATATAATGTCATTTTCTCCTTACATGTATTTCAGGCACATGTAATCTACATATACGTGTATGGTACTTCCAGCTCTAAGGTTATACTTCACAATATATATATTCTTAACGCTACCTCGCTAACGCGGGAAATGGCGAATAGTTTGAAAAAAAAACATATATATATATATATATATATATATATATATATATATATATATATATATATATATATATATATATATATTTATATATATATATATATATATATATATATATATATATATATATATATATATATATATATATATATATATATAAATATATATATATATATATATATATATATATATATATATATATATATATATATATATACATATATATATATATATTATCCCTGGGGATAGGGGAGAAAGAATACTTCCCACGTATTCCCTGCGTGTCGTAGAAGGCGACTAAAAGGGGAGGGAGCGAGGGGGCTGGAAATCCTCCCCTCTCATTATTCTTTTTTTTTTTTTTTTTCAAAAGAAGGAACAGAGAGGGGGGCCAGGTGAGGATATTCCCTCAAAGGCCCAGTTCTCTGTTCTTGACGCTACCTCGCTAGAGCGGGAAGTGGCGAATGGTTTGAAAGAAAGAATATATATATATATATATTTGGTAAACATGTGATTGTCCAAAACATCTTATGTTTTGGCCAATCACATGCTTACCAAATGGCGTCCTAGCTTCGTCTCTTCGATGTATATCAACTAACTTATATTTATCTCTTGTCTCTCCCCTGATGATGTGATTATTACACGAAAGTGCACTTGGGAACTTATCGTGTTTCATTTACCCCGTGGACTTATAGGAATATACTTGATCACACGCAGAGTTGTGATCCTTTCCAATATATATATATATATATATATATATATATATATATATATATATATATATATATATATATATATATATGTATACTACCTATCTCTCCTTTTTTCACATCTTGGTTACATCCACACACATTTAGGCACCCCACTCTGAGCCTTCGAGGAGGATGAGCACTCCCCGCGTGACTCCTTCTTCTGTTTCCCATTTTAGAAAGTTAATACAAGGAGGGGAGGATTTCTGGCCCCCCGCTCCCGTCCCCTCTAGTCGCTTTCTACGACACGCGAGGAATACGTGGGAAGTATTCTTTCACCCCTATCCCCAGGGATAATATACATATATATATATATATACATATAGACACACACACACACATACACATACATACGCACATATACACACACACACACATACATATATATACATATGAAAAATGTAAGAAACAATTTAGAAAACTGAAACTTCTAGCTTGAAATGAATGAAAAAATGAATGTCACATAATGGTTCAACCTCTGGCTATGGAAAAAGGAAATGTATAATTTATTTACACAAACGTCAATAGCAGTTCTCATCAATTTAACCACTGTATCAATAAGCTTCAATGTCTAAGCTACATTTTTCTCCAATTTCACTATTTTCTTGTCAAAACACCATGTATGAAAACTATCACTCCAGTAACACAACTATAAACATTTACTTCCCCTTTAAAAAAAGTTCTAGGGAAGTCTGTCTCGATACACTGCGGGAAACTCTACCACCTGGCGAGGTTTGTGTTGCAATGGTTCCCGATTCACAAACGTATTAGCATCACTGGATGTTTTGGCTCTGAGTGAAACGAAGCTCAAGGGTAAAGGGGAAGAGTGGTTTGGGAATGTCTGGGGAGTAAAGTCAGGGGTTAGTGAGAGGACAAGAGCAAGGGAAGGAGTAGCAATACTCTTGAAACAGGAGTTGTGGGAGTATGTGATAGAATGTAAGAAAGTAAATTCTCGATTGATATGGGTAAAACTGAAAGTTGATGGAGAGAGGTGGGTGATTATTGGTGCATATGCACCTGGGCATGAGAAGAAAGATCATGAGAGGCAAGTGTTTTGGGAGCAGCTGAATGAGTGTGTTAGTGGTTTTGATGCACGAGACCGGGTTATAGTGATGGGTGATTTGAATGCAAAGGTGAGTAATGTGGCAGTTGAGGGAATAATTGGCATACATGGGGTGTTCAGTGTTGTAAATGGAAATGGTGAAGAGCTTGTAGATTTATGTGCTGAAAAAGGACTGATGATTGGGAATACCTGGTTTAAAAAGCGAGATATACATAAGTATACTTATGTAAGTAGGAGAGATGGCCAGAGAGCGTTATTGGATTACGTGTTAATTGACAGGCGTGCGAAAGAGAGACTTTTGGATGTTAATGTGCTGAGAGGTGCAACTGGAGGGATGTCTGATCATTATCTTGTGGAGGCTAAGGTGAAGATTTGTAGGGGTTTTCAGAAAAGAAGAGTGAATGTTGGGGTGAAGAGGGTGGTGAGAGTAAGTGAGCTTGGGAAGGAGACCTGTGTGAGGAAGTACCAGGAGAGACTGAGTACAGAATGGAAAAAGGTGAGAACAATGGAAGTAAGGGGAGTGGGGGAGGAATGGGATGTATTTAGGGAATCAGTGATGGATTGCGCAAAAGATGCTTGTGGCATGAGAATAGTGGGAGGTGGGTTGATTAGAAAGGGTAGTGAGTGGTGGGATGAAGAAGTAAGAGTATTAGTGAAAGAGAAGAGAGAGGCATTTGGACGATTTTTGCAGGGAAAAAATGCAATTGAGTGGGAGATGTATAAAAGAAGGAGACAGGAGGTCAAGAGAAAGGTGCAAGAGGTGAAAAAAAAGGGCAAATGAGAGTTGGGGCGAGAGAGTATCATTAAATTTTAGGGAGAATAAAAAGATGTTCTGGAAGGAGGTAAATAAAGTGCGTAAGACAAGGGAGCAAATGGGAACTTCAGTGAAGGGCGCAAATGGGAGGTGATAACAAGTAGTGGTGATGTGAGAAGGAGATGGAGTGAGTATTTTGAAGGTTTGTTGAATGTGTTTGATGATAGAGTGGCAGATATAGGGTGTTTTGGTCGAGGTGGTGTGCAAAGTGAGAGGGTTAGGGAAAATGATTTGGTAAACAGAGAAGAGGTAGTGAAAGCTTTGCGGAAGATGAAAGCCGGCAAGGCAGCAGGTTTGGATGGTATTGCAGTGGAATTTATTAAAAAAGGGGGTGACTGTATTGTTGACTGGTTGGTAAGGTTATTTAATGTATGTATGACTCATGGTGAGGTGCCTGAGGATTGGCGGAATGCGTGCATAGTGCCATTGTACAAAGGCAAAGGGGATAAGAGTGAGTGCTCAAATTACAGAGGTATAAGTTTGTTGAGTATTCCTGGTATATTATATGGGAGGGTGTTGATTGAGGGTGAAGGCATGTACAGAGCATCAGATTGGGGAAGAGCAGTGTGGTTTCAGAAGTGGTAGAGGATGTGTGGATCAGGTGTTTGCTTTGAAGAATGTATGTGAGAAATACTTAGAAAAGCAAATGGATTTGTATGTAGCATTTATGGATCTGGAGAAGGCATATGATAGAGTTGATAGAGATGCTCTGTGGAAGGTATTAAGAATATATGGTGTGGGAGGCAAGTTGTTAGAAGCAGTGAAAAGTTTTTATCGAGGATGTAAGGCATGTGTACGTGTAGGAAGAGAGGAAAGTGATTGGTTCTCAGTGAATGTAGGTTTGCGGCAGGGGTGTGTGATGTCTCCATGGTTGTTTAATTTGTTTATGGATGGGGTTGTTACGGAGGTAAATGCAAGAGTTTTGGAAAGAGGGGCAAGTATGAAGTCTGTTGGGGATGAGAGAGCTTGGGAAGTAAGTCAGTTGTTGTTCGCTGATGATACAGCGCTGGTGGCTGATTCATGTGAGAAACTGCAGAAGCTGGTGACTGAGTTTGGTAAAGTGTTTGGAAGAAGAAAGTTAAGAGTAAATGTGAATAAGAGCAAGGTTATTAGGTACAGTAGGGTTGAGGGTCAAGTCAATTGGGAGGTAAGTTTGAATGGAGAAATGTGTGGTGTGAGGTGGTTTGATCGAGTGAGTAACGTAAGGGTAAGAGAGATGTGTGGAAATAAAAAGAGCGTGGCTGAGAGAGCAGAAGAGGGTGTTTTGAAGTGGTTTGGGCACATGGAGAAAATGAGTGAGGAAAGATTGACCAAGAGGATATATGTGTCGGAGGTGGAGGGAACGAGGAGAAGAGGGAGACCAAATTGGAGGTGGAAAGATGGAGTGAAAATGATTTTGTGTGATCGGGGCCTGAACATGCAGGAGGGTGAAAGGAGGGCAAGGAATAGAGTGAATTGGAGCGATGTGGTATACCGGGGTTGACGTGCTCTCAGTGGATTGAATCAAGGCATGTGAAGCGTCTGGGGTAAACCATGGAAAGCTGTGTAGGTATGTATATATGCGTGTGTGGACGTATGTATATACATGTGTATGGGGGGAGGGTTTGGCCATTTCTTTCGTCTGTTTCCTTGCGCTACCACGCAAACGCGGGAGACAGCGACAAAGTATAATAATAATAATAATAATATATATATATATATATATATATATATATATATATATATATATATATATATATATATAAATATATATATATATATATATATATATATATATATATATATATATATATATATATATATATATATATATATATATATATATATATATATATATATGCTCAGTTACGCCATAAGATGTAATGTTTGGCCTCGGATGGAGAAGAGAATGTTGTGTGCTTTGTATGGATGGCTGGAGACAGGATGCATCACAGTAAACATTCATCTTCCACACAACGTGACTATTCTGCTTTGGTCTACACAAATACGAAAGCATCGAGAAGCGTAAACTCTTTCGAATGTCCCAGGTATGATATATATATATATATATATATATATATATATATATATATATATATATATATATATATATATATATATATATATATATATATTTTTTTTTTTTTTTTTTTTTTTTGCTTTTTCGCTGTCTCCCGCGTTTGCGAGGTAGCGCAACGAAACAGACGAAAGAAATGGCCCAACCCACCCCCATACACATGTATATACATACGTCCACACACGCAAATATACATACGTACACAACTTTCCATGGTTTACCCCAGACGCTTCACATGCCCCGATTCAATCCACTGACAGCACGTCAACCCCGGTATACCACATCGCTCCAATTCACTCTTTTCCTTGCCCTCCTTTCACCCTCCTGCATGCTCAGGCCCCGATCACACAAAATCCTTTTCACTCCATCTTTCCACCTCCAATTTCGTCTCCCTCTTCTC